>NC_077229.1:299304053-299441553 GCF_027887165.1 Monodelphis domestica
ATGAGATGGAGAAGGAAATGCCAAATTACTACAATGTCTTTGCCCAGAAAATTCTAAATGGGTTCACAAAGAGTTGGACATGAAAAGACTGAACAACAAGAAAGTATATATAAATTCTGTTTTTGCCTTATGTAAATATGCCCAAGGCCCCCTTATTTTGGAGGTGTGACTATGGCCCTTAGGAAAATTACCAATGGTCTCCAATCTGTGAAAGCAGAAGTCTCTGAAATGTGACATAGTAGAAAGAAGGTTAGATCTGGAGTCAGAGGACACAGTAGGATCAAACTCTTGCTCTGTCAATTACTAGCACTGGTGTCTTAAAGTAGTCACTTCAATTTTCTTTTCAAGCCACTTCTTCAGAGTTTCCTTGTCTGTGAAATGAAAGAGTTGGGTTAAGGGACTTCTGAGGTCCCTTCCATCCCTGAATCTCTGATTCCATCATTTTCATCCTTTTAGAGATACAGGCTAGAAATGATTTTTAAGTAAAAACAAATAATTATTAAGTATTATTAAATTTGGAAGTATCATCATAGGTATATTATCCCATTCTCTTCTTTGCTTGTTAAAGGTTCCGAATTACCCATGACTTTACCAGCTAATGATCCATGCTGAGATAAATGGGGTGAGCAGCTTGCTGTCCACAAACATGGTGGCTCTCCATGGTAATTAGGTGGGATATGTAGATGCCCAAGAAACCCAGCATCCACTGAGAAACTCCAAAGAAATTCAGGTCAATGGTGGCTTCTTGGTCTCTGATTTGAGTGATTTTATGATTTTAGTAATCATAAATTCTACAGAAAGCTGTACAATCACCTACATGTATTTCCTACTGTCCTGCCATACATGCAGTGTGTATGAGTGTTGAAGGGGTATGTGCTAGGCAAGTTTTGGCAATAAAGTGACATCTTGTGGACAATTATGAGTAATGCATCTGAATTGCAGATAAGCTTTCCTAAAAAAGGAAACAAGGTTTGAGAATTAGAAGAGGTCTTAGCAATCCTTTAGCCCAATTCCTTCATTTTATTGTTGGGGAAACTGAGTCCCAGAGGAGTAAGAGACTTTCCATAGGCAGAAAGTAGCAGATGAACAGAACTATGCTTTTTTCTTAAATAAAGAGTTGTACATGGATGGCATAAGATCAACCAAGTATTTAACATTCAAATATTCTAATAAGAATGAATGCAAAAAGGACCCTCTTAACATCAAGAAGCATACAGTCTGGGGGCAGTTAGGTGTCTCAGTGGATTGAGAGTCAGGCCTAGAGATGGGAGGTCCTGGGTTAAAATCTGACCTCAGATACTTCCTAGCTGTGTGATCCTGGGCAAGTCACTTAAAAGGTTCCAGATGCCAAATTAGAAAAGATAGCATATGATTCAAATGCCCATCCTTCAATGAATGGTGATAGAAATAAAAGATATTTTCCCAACTGACCATAAAAGTTATTGAGTCTTCCTCTACCATCATCTCCCAATGCCTAAGCTATTCTTTCGTTTTAAAGTTCATCACTTTTGGAAACTGGATAAAATTATCTGAGTCCTTAAACATTGATTTAGTTCTTTGAAATCATAACAATATGAGCTAAATTAAGTGTCTTTTAAGATCTGTTATTATCATTTGTAAATTCAATAAACTTCTAAAGTTTTTGTGAAAAAAAAACTATTGCTTTTAGATTTTAAACTTTTGTGCATTTTGGAGTATATTTTACCAGCCCTGGAGCTATAAAATGATAAAAATTATCTATACATCTCTTAATCCATTTTAAACTTTTGGCACATTTAGAAGCTCCTTGAATTCAAACTACAAAGAGCTCCTGACAGGTGCTAAGCACTGAGAAAAAATCTCTATAATACATTTGTAAGAATTTGTAGTTTTATAGCAGAGATTCCAAAATACATATTCTAAAGGATAGATAATTTATGGACTTGCAAGTATAGTGGATCATGCTTGTAGACCTTTTTGGGCTTTGAAAAAAAGACCTAAAAATCACCTACTCTACACCATCATACTTCATTATTTTGCAGATGAAGGAAATAGAGATTATATGTGCATTCTACAATTGTGTAGACATAACTGAATACTTTAGAGGATAAAAAATCTGATCTTGTCACACTTGTGTACTAACTTCTTACTCAGGCAAGAAAAAATCTTTTTATTTAAAGGAAGTATTTTCATGTTACTATTTCTCAATCTATAAAATAGTATAATAAGAATAAATGGCAAATTTTTCAATAAAATTGTATCCTCTAACATATTTGCATTTTATAGAGGTCGTGTGTCTGTCTATCTAACATCTCTCTCTATCATCTCTCTATCTGTCTGTCTGTGTGCTAACTATTATTCTGATCACAACCCTTTTCCTTCCCAGTTTCTATCGCTCTCAAACTTAACCCCCAGATAAATAAATGCTTCACAGACTCAAACCTTGACTAGGGAACTTAATAAAAACCTTCAAGTTCAAGAGAACTTAGCTAAACATCCCTTTCTTTCTGCTGGAGGAAAAATGGATCTCACCCAAGAGTACAAGTTACATTCACCTCTAGGATTGTTGAATCTTTGAATGTTTATCTGATTCATCAGGACACATCACAGTCCTGCTCTTCCTTAGGATATAGCCTTCATGAGTTAAAAAAAAACAAAACATTCCAAACCTAGTGGTCAACTTTTTAGTGATATACATTTCCAAACTTAGGATGGTCTGGAGTCAGTCTATCATCAGAATCCTGGGGAAGAGGGGGGTTGTTTGGGTTTTTTGTGGAAGTATTTCTACTGCATTCACAGATTCTTTGAGAATATCGAGTCATTTTCATAATAAGGCATCAGATTTATACTTTGGTGGAAAAATCATTACTATATTTAGGAAAATAAAAACATTTTTATCTAATTGAGTTTAATATTGAATAAAACTAAATGCTCAGCAAAAAAAAGAAATAAAGCTTCTTAGAATCAACAAACTCCGGGCTGTTACTTAATATTATACTTTGTTGTATGCCTCAAATAGACTGGCCAATGGATTTGTGTCACTAATCCACATTAAATAATTATAAGATTCAATGGGTGAATGACTTAAACATAAAGAAGGAAACCATAAGTAAATTGGGTAAACACAGAATAGTATACATGTCAGACCTTTGGGAGGGGAAAGACTTTAAAACCAAGCAAGACATAGAAAGAATCACAAAATGTAAAATAAATAATTTCGACTACATCAAATTAAAAAGCTTTTGTACAAACAAAACCAATGTAACTAAAATCAGAAGGATAACAACAAATTGGGAAAATATCTTCATAGAAACCTCTGACAAAGGTTTAATTACTCAAATTTATAAAGAGCTAAATCAATTGTACAAAAAACCAAGCCATTCTCCAATTGATAAATGGGCAAGGGACATGGATAGGCAGTTTTCAGATAAAGAAATCAAAACTATTAATAAGCACATGAAGAAATGTTCTAAATCTCTTATAATCAGAGAGATGCAAATCAAAACAACTCTGAGGTATCACCTCACACCTAGCAGATTGGCTAACATGACAGCTATGGAAAGTAATGAATGCTGGAGGGGATGTGGCAAAGTAGGGACATTAATTCATTGCTGGTGGAGTTGTGAACTGATCCAACCATTCTGGAGGGCAACTTGGAACTATGCCCAAAGGGCGACAAAAGAATGTCTACCCTTTGATCCAGCCATAGCACTGCTGGGTCTGTACCCCAAAGAGATAATGGAGAAAAAGACTTGTACAAGAATATTCATAGCTGCACTCTTTGTGGTGGCCAAAAATTGGAAAACGAGGGGATACCCATCAATTGGGGAATGGCTGAACAAATTATGGTATATGTTGGTGATGGAATACTATTGTGCAAAAAGGAATAATAAAGTGGAGGAATTCCATGGAGACTGGAACGACCTCCAGGAAGTGATGCAGAGCGAGAGGAGCAGAACCAGGAGAACATTGTACACAGAGACTAATACACTGTGGTATAATCGAACGTAATGGACTTCTCCATTAGTGGCAGTGTAATGTCCCTGAACAATCTGCAGGGATCTAGGAGAAAAAACACTATTCATAAGCAGAGGACAAACTGTGGGAGTAGAAACACCGAGGAAAAGCAACTGCCTGACTACAGTGGTTGAGGGGACATGACAGAGGAGAGACTCTAAACAAACACTCTAATGCAGATATTAACAACATGGCAACGGGTTTGAATCAAAAACACATGTGATACCCAGTGGAATCACGTGTTGGCTATGGGGGTTGGGGAGAGGAAAAGAAAATGATCTTTGTCTTTAATGAATAATGCATGGAAATGATCAAATAAAATATTATAAATTAAAAAAAAATTAAAAAATAATTGTAAGATTCATTAATTGAAGATTCTGAATTTCTTTATAAACAGAAAATTGATAAGGGATAGAAAAGTGGGGTTAAGTGACTTTACCAGGGTCATACAGCTAGGAAGTGCCTAAAGTCAAATTTGAACCCAGAATCTCCTGACATTCCACCCACTAAACCTCCTAGCTGCCTTGAACAGTGAATTATTGACATAACATGCATGGTACTGTTATCACTAAGAAGGTAATACACAAAACAGGAATTTTAGTTAATGCTAGTTAGTTATTTAATGATTATTGTCTAATTGACTCATCACTCTCCTGAGCAGATATTACAAACCTTTTTTTTTCTTGTTGCCTACACTACCTATTCCCTTACCCTCTCAGCACATGATTCCACCTCATGATTTACCAAAAAAAAAAGAAAAAGAAAAAGAAAAGGAAGAAAGAAAGAAAGAAAGAAAGAAAGAAAGAAAGAAAGAAAGAAAGAAAGAAAGAAAGAAAGAAAGAAAGAAAGAAAGAAAGAAAGAAAGAAAGAAAGAAAGAAAGAAAGAAAGAAAGAAAGAAAGAAATTAAAGCAATTTATCACAAACATTCTATTCTTCCACATCCTCTATGTCAAAAACCTTCAAACATCATTTTTAATTGTTTTCCCTTTTGCTACAGTCTTAAGAGAAAGTGGTAAATCTGCTCCATGTAAGGTAAATGTGTCTACTTGTGTTTTCAATTCAATTCCTCCAGTTCCTGAGTAACCATCCCTTTGTTTGAGACTCCCCTCATCTACTGACTCCTTTGCTGCCTATAAATATGCTTAGGTTTCTCTGATCTTTAAAAACTTCATTTGACCCCTACCATTTTCTCAAGCTATCATCCAATAATATTTCCCACTTTTGCATTCAAATTTTTAAAAAATCAATAGCTTGACATATTCCTTCCTTCCACTTACTCACCTTCCACTAACTTCTCAGGTCTTTGCAATCTGACTTCTAACTTCATTGTTCTACTGAAACTTCTTTCTCCAAGGCCACCCTTGAACCCTTAATCACAATATCCAGTCATCTCTTCTCAGTCCTCATCCTACTTGACCACCTATGGTATGTGTTTACCCTAGACCAGTGATGGCAAGCCTATGGCATGGGTGCCAAAGATGGCACATAGAGTGCTCTCTTTGGACACATGGCCAACTCCCCACCTCAAACCCCACCAGAGTTCATTACTAGAGAGGCAGAGGGACTCTGGCAGAACTGATCTCCCCTCCCCTTTTCCACCATGTCTGATGACATTATTTCCCATCCCCCACCCCTCTATCCAACAGCCAATGGGAGTGCACAAGGAGGGAAGATGGGCAGCTCATAGATGGCAGAGCTGGAGGGGAGAAGAACCCTCCAGCCACTCCCCACTCCCTCTCTACACTTGCTGAGGACATTCCTTACTTCACCCAAATCTCCTCCTAGCAGCCCAATAGGAGTACTTCCTCCCTCCCCTGTGTGTAATAGGGGTAGAGGCAAGGCATGCCCAGCACTCAGTGCAGGGCAGGGCCTGGCACTCCATCTCTAAAAGACTAGCCATCACTGCCCTAGACATACTTGCCTCTCCATTTTTGTTTTTGTTTTTGTTTTTTTATTCTGAACTTATCAAAAGACCTTGAACATTTTTCCATATACAGAGTGGAAAAGAAAAAAAAGAATTGTACATGAAATTATGTGCAGCTTGCTTTTCTTTCTAAAATATAACAAAATAAACATATAAATTTCAAAGTTGCTTTACTTGTTTGTTATTCTTTACACCTTTTCTTGTATTTTCTCCTATACATTAAAAAAAAAAAAGATATATAACCAGATTTCCCAAACAGTTCAGATGAGGCAGGGGAAGTCCTGTGCAGCTTTCTGGAAGAGGGAGAACTCAATATTTTACTGAGTTTTTCTTCTATCCATAGATTAGAAAAGTAATTTTCCTGTTTCCTCTTATTTGTTCAAGATCTCACCTGTTATGCTTGTTATGTGTCCATTTGGAGCTTATCTTGACATAAATGATGTGAGATATTGGTTTATAACTATTTTCTGCCAGATTGCTGTCTGTTTTTTTTTCCATGAGTAATTGTCAAATAAAGTGTTCTTACCTCAGTAACCAGGGTATTTCAGTTAAACAAAGACTATGCCATAATGTTCATTTGCTTCTTCATTCTGTACAACTAATATGTTCATTAACTTATCTCTATTTTTTAACCAGAACCAAAGAGTTTAGATAATTATTGCTTTATAATATAGTATGTGGTACTCCTAGACCCACTTTCCCTACTTTTTGTATTCCTTTATGATTCTTGGTCTTTTATTTCTACAGATGAATTTCATCATTATGTTTTCTAGCTCTAAAAATTAAAACTTTTTGACCATCCAAGCCCTCTTCCTTTATGGCTCAGCCTAAATTTCACCTCCTTCAGGAGATCTTTATTGGTCTCCCTCACAACCACTCATCCCTCACAACAACTCACCCTCACAATCTCATACTTATACTGTATGCATCTTGTACATTGTGGAAAGGAAAATTGAATCAAGCTTTGGGCCTTTCTGTCCCTCAGATGGAGCAAACAGCAGTTGGAATGTTAGAGTAAAGATTGATGGATAGAGATGACAGTTGGTGGGGGAAGGGGGACTGGGAGAGTGGCAATGGCTCTTGAGGTCTCTTTCCTGGCCCTGCAACTGAAAGGAGAGCTTTCTCCCTGTCTCTGGATAGAAGTACCTCTATTCTTGGATTTTTCCCAACTGTGTGCTCTACCTGGATTCCTGTGATTGTGTCATTGAACAAAAGGATTTAAGGGGAGAAGTTTGAACTGTAAGGTGGGTCTTTAGGGGCATTAGCCCAAAGAGACAGGCCCAACCAGCTCTGAAAGTCAGAACCTTTTCTTCTTGTTGTTGTCTACTGCTAAAGATTTTTAACTTAAGAAAGCTAGCATAGATTAGCATAGATAGGAATAAAAGAAACCCTCCACCAGTCTGCGAGGCCTGGCCTCAGCTCAAAAGCTGAGAGAGACTCAAACCCAATCTGGGGAAAAGTATAGGGCAATCCCTATTCCCTCTACCCTGATACATTCCCAATCCAAACTTTTTAATTAATTCATCTTGAGTTAAAAAACCCGTAGTCAGATAAGAGGAGGACTATAATTTCAGGGGACATAGAGGGAGCAGAACCTAAGGATAACCATTCAACCATAAACAGTCCTTATCAGACCCCTGCTGGGCAACCTTGGTCTGGGGGAGGCTTGCCCCTCAGGAGGGGTCCATGCTTACCTGCTCTGGGGTATCTTCCACATCAATCAATAGAGGACATCCCCTCAGGCTATCATAGTTGACTCCATTTTTCACAGACAGCATCTCAGCAGATGGTATCTCTCTCCTTTTACCTCACCAGCATACATATTCCCTCTGTCCCTGCAAATCCTCCATTCCCTGTTACAAAACTTTCATTATCTCCTGTACTTCTTCAATCCTCTACAATTCCTTTAATTATTACAACATGCAATTATTTGCATCTTGTCTCTCCCATTAGAATGTGAGTTCCTTGTGGATATGGACTATGTTTCTGTGGTTTTTTACTAGTACTTAGCCCTGTGTCAAATGCATACAGAGTTTAACAAATGCTTTTTCACTCCCTCACTGATAGCTTAATTAATGATACTGAATAAGCAAATTATTTTAGATAACATAGCCTACCAAAGAGTACTTACTATTTCACCACTTATTTAGGTCCATTTTTATTTCCATAAAGAATATTTTGTAGATTTATTCACATTGTTCCTATATGTCTTAGCAGGTATACCCCTCTCGGGGTTTTTGTGACACCATTTGAGGCTAGTTCTGTCGAGAAGTCCTTGCCATTTTCCTATTTTTTTCCTTTTTTCTTACTGAAATCTAATCTCCCTACAGGAACCATAAGCACATTTATCACCAATGTACAAATGATGAATAAGTCTCAATGTGTTAACCTTGCCATGGTATTTGCAATTCAACAGGTAACATAGCCTTAAGCCAATTTTATAATAGGAAATAAACTGCTAAGTTTTAGGGGAAAACAAGGTTGATGAAGATGTATTTGTAGAGTGGGCAAGAATATCTCTCGTTTCCCTCAAGTCATACTCACTAAATAGACATCTCTACCATTCATTCAAACTAAGGCCATCTTTGCTCTCAGAACATAATGGAAATGGGTAGGTAGCACATGTCTATTATAACTATTTTATAACTGGAGAAACTGAGACTCAGAGAACTTTAAACATTGAGTAAAACCAGGGGGAGAACCTAGACCTACTCTCATTAAGTGCTTTTGTATCATATAAAACATGCTTATAATCATTAAAATTATGCAACAAGTAGGAAGTCCCATGAGATCAGATGATCAGTAATCACTCACTTTATTAAGCATAAGTATCAGATATGTTGCTAGGTGCTAGGGTTACAAAGACAAAAGAAGAAAGAAAAAACCCCTGCCTGTTAAGATTGTTTATATTCTATTGGGAAACAACATGTACCTATAAAGATAGATACAAAATAAAGACAAATTTAAATGAAATGTATTTTCAGAAGGAAGACATCATGTAGGATAGTGTACTGAAGATGAGCTTTGAAAAAGGGCAGGACATTGAAATGATGGAGATGGGGCATTAATCATCCTGAAGTTTAAAAAAAAAAAAAGGCTTATAGATATATAGACCTCCCAACTCTTTTCTTAGCTTTTATGTATTACAAACAAACAAAACCACCAAAATTACAAATAAAATAAAAATCTATAACAAGAATTTATTGAGTGCCTATTATATACAAGACTCTACCTTAGGAACTGGGGATATAAAGATAAAAAGAAAAAGTGGGTCCTGCCTTCAAGGAGCCTGTTGTATAACATGCTTGTGAAATTCCTACATAGCTTTTACTCTTGAAATAAAATCCACATTTTGTTTCAATGATTTTTGCCAGAATTGAGGATGATTGTTAAATTGGTTTTGGTTTTATTTTCTTGAATTTGGGAAGGGGAGGGGTAGAAGTTACACTTTAGCTATCAAGAGAAAGTGAATCTTATATTTATTTGAAGTTAATAAGAAAAAAGCTCATTTTCAATATAGGTTATTGAAGAAATGCTACAAACAGGACTCTACAAACAGCAGTAGTTATTTGAAAGGAGCTCTTCCCAACCTTATTCCTTTATAAGGTTTCTGATTTACCTTGTGGGCTTTGGGGGATTATTGTTTACAAAGTTATGGTTTCTTCAAGGGAACAAACTGGGAGGGGGGAAGAGAGCATTAAACATGGTCAATATTGCTCCCCCTCCCAGAATTCAGGTTCTCATCTCCAGGAATGTGGATTTCCTTTCATTAAATGTCTGGTCTCCTTCTTAACAAGGAAAGGAAATGGAGAATTGACTGACACTCACCATCAGGACTTCGCTAACAAGAATAAGATACTTTATTACTGCCTCAATACAAAAAGCATTTCTGTAGAAGCATATATTACAGTACTTTCACACCAATCCTGTGATATAGAGCTCACAATAAAAAGTTTATTTTGAAGAGAACCACTATTTGGACATCAATGTGCATTTGGAAAGAACTGACCAAACTTTTAGGAATTTGAAATTTCCTTACTTCCCAAACTTGATCTATTCATATGTAACTATTTTATGAGGCTGTATCCCTAATTTGTTTTTATCTATTATTTTAAGTTAGAATGTGATATAGTGGAAAGGTATAAACAACTATCCTACTCCAATGTTTCGCTGTGGTATTCAAAGCATATTGGGGTCTCCAAAACCATGCTAGTGTAAATCAAGCTTTGATAGCCCCTAGGAGGCTAAAAAATGCTTCCAGTAGATACCAAACAATGGAAAACTTATCTGTTGTCAATTCAGTATGTATAATCCAGTGGAATTGCTTGTCAACTTTGGGAGAAGGGAGGGAGACAACATGTATCATGTTAACCATGGAAATTTTTTTTATTAGATTTAAAATTAAAAAAAAAAACTTACCAAATGCAGAGAAGTTCATCACAGGAAATTGATTCCCAGGAGTTTTTATTTTTAAAGATTTATTTTATTTGGGCCACAACCACTCATGAAAATGGTCTACCAAGATATATAGAAGGACCGTGTTACATATATCCATGATAGGCACTCAGCTTCATACAGCATTTATATGTGATCTGCCAAGTTGTGGAAAGTAGAAAATTTCAGACTTGTCCAAGTCCAGACAACTCTTTGCCAAATATGTGTTAGTGAATAGGTAGCATTTTTCTTAAAGGTAGTTTGTTTTTTCTTATAAGCTCTGTATTATAGGATTGACATGAAAATACAATAAAATGTATTCCCAAAAAAGTGCTTTTTTGGTACGAGGTAGTCATAAAACATCTTTGAAGCAGCCAGGTAGCATAGTAGACAGTGCTGGACTTGGAATAAATCATTCAAATTCCACTTCAGATATTTATTAGCTGCATTGACTTGATTAAATCACTTAACTTCCCTCTGACTTAGAGGAATCTGGAGTTCCATTTTTATAGTTTGGGTAGGAGAAAATGAACTCTCATGCATGGAAAGTATGGGGTAGTTCATTGACATACTTCCATCATCTCAAAGTTATCAGCAATCCCTTCCATTTATTTTTATTTAATTATGTTAATTCCATTTATAATGCTTTGCTGGTATTCTGCTCTTATTGTGCATATCTGTCATTTATTTGAGAGTTAGTGGACAGAGGGCCCTTATAGTAAGGGTTAGCTGGTTTTATATAATTTATATAATTTAGTACATGCATCTCAGGATATGGTCTTAGTTAATTTATAAAACTGTTTTCAGTAGATCCTATGCTTTCCTAATTTATGAGACCATTTGCAAATAACTTTTATACTCCCTTAATTTATGGAACAGTGTGTAAGTGACTTCTAGATTACCCTCCACGATGTTACTTCCTACTATCATTACCTTATGCCTGTGTTGTTTCTCAGTTGTTTTCAGTTGTTTCTAACTCTTCATGACCCCATTTGGGTTTTTCTTGGCAAAGATACCAGAGTGGCTTGCCATTTCCTTCTCCAACCATCTTACAGATGAAAAATTGAGGCAAAGAGGATTAATTGACTTTTCCAGGATAATATGGCTAGTAAGTACCTGAGGTCAAATTTGAAATCAAAAGATGAGTCTTCCTAACTCCAGGCCTGGCATTCTACCTTTTAGCAATTAATCAACTTGAGCTTAAAATTGCTTGTGTGGGTACTAAAGCCCTGGCTCTCAAACAACAATAGCTACTAAAGGTTCAGAAAAGACAGTTCTCACTACCAAAGCCCTTGGTACTCTCAATTTGTTCCACATCCAAAATGGACAGCTATAATGTGAAAATGCCATAATTTAATAATACCATCTGCCTTGAGAAGAATGAGATCTTTCCATCTGAATTGCAGATGAAACCTCCCATATATATCATCATCTCTGTTAAGAGCTCCTTGAGAGCAAGGATAGTTTTTATTTGTATCCCCATTGTTTAGCATGGTGTTTTGCACATAGTAAGCACATTAATTCTATTTTATTCATGCATGCATATGGAAAAATGAACTTTCTCTAAAGCAAAAAAGGGCATCCAGTTCTGCAAATTTAAAGTTTAAAAAAGCTCAAGGAGGATGAGAATTTAAAAATTAAAAAAAAAAAGAAGTCATTGATGACCTTGGAAAGCATAGTACCAGTAGAGTAATGTTAGCAGAAGATTCAAAGTGGTTGATGAGAGAAAAAGGAAGCATCGGGTGTTGACAAGTTTTTCCAAAATGTTCAATGGCAGAAAAGGGACAAAGATGCTTGATAATTACAAAGGTCTCTTTATCTTTACTTGTATGTCCTCTGAAGAAAAGCCTGGTGAATGAATATTCCCTCTTTTTCCATTTTAAAGATCTCATAATGTATTCTATTAGTTCTGGGAACTCTGCCATTCTGTGTGTGTCTGACGAAAATGGGTTACTTCGTCAAAAGCTGCAGAGAAGTTCTTAACACATATTGGCAGATGCTCTACCCTTCACAGAGGGGGAAGCACTGACTAATCCTCAATAGGCCTAAAATTAAACTCTTTGCTTAGCTACCATCCAGAAGTGACTAACATACTCAGGAGATTAAAGCTCATTAAATCTTTTTCATTTCCAGGTGTCACTCTTTCAGAAGCTACATTCTTCATGTATTTGAAGACAGTTTAACCTTCTTGTCATGACAATTCCTACTCTTTTTTGTGAAAAGCATAAACACAGGTCTGCAAAGAAGAAAATCTGTTTTGTCGATGATTTTAAAATCTTGTCAGTGATTTCACCTGTAGCCTTTGGGGTTTTCATCTGGAAATGAAAGAAGTTAACCTCGTTGATCTCTAAAGTCCCTTCCATCTCTAACGCCACAATTCTTCAATTCTAAGAAAAACACTAGCCAATATTCTAGGTGATCTTAATCTACATTTTGGGAGGTAGATAAACCCATTAATATATGTTTTTGATACAGAAATGTATAAATACTGTTTTCAATCAATTGACAAACATTTAAGTGCCTGCTAAAGTTAGACACTATTCTAGGCACTGGAGACACACAGACAAAAATGAAACAGTCATTACCCTTAAGGTACTAACCTTCTTTGAGATTTTTTTCCATCTGCATCTTCTACTCTGCCTGATTTTCAATGCCTCTGGAGTATCTCCCAGGTTAAGCTCATTACCTCTAACTCAAGCTTTAACTGACACCCCCTCCTTCAGCCTCCTCTCCCAATTGGAGAGATGGAGGGTGGAATACCAAACTCTCCCCAATGTGTTCCTTTATAGAGGGCAGAAATAAGTTTTCCCACTCATTCTGCTCTACATCTGCTACTCTGCCTGATTTTAACTCCACTTAATAAAATGATCTTGATGGAGTAGCCTTTGGGATCCACCTATTTTTCTGTCTCCTTTTATATATTATCTCTCTCCTTAATTATGAACTCCTTGAGTGTAGGGACTTTCTTTTTATTAATTGTATCCCCAATGCTTAGCACCTAAGGCTCTTAATAAAAATTTATTGGATTAGATTGTCTTCTTAATAATCTTGCATTCATATGCAAATATCAAAAATATGCAATGGATTTTAAACCACGAAAGCAAAGTTTAGTTTCACTTAATTCTCGTATTGCTTCAAAAGTAAAAGAGAAAATAAATGAGAAGTGAAGTACCCCCATGCTTAGAAAAGCTGAATTAATGTTTTGGTTATTCTACTAGTCATTTAAGTGACACATGACTAATATCACAATTAAGGTAGGACAACCAGATCTGTGCAATAATTTGGGAAATCTTTTGAATCATAAACTACATATTTTAATATTTAAATTATAAGAATAACTTTAAAATTGTAATTTGCCACATAGCAAGCTTTCCCCTGACCCAACTTCTAGGATCTGTGCCTCAGATGACCTACTCACTCTGATTTTCCTTCCCCAAATACCTTTCCAAGGCAAAATAGAAATGGCTAACTACTAATCCCAAATGCACTTAGTACTTCCTCCCTGACTAGAAAACATATTCTAGGAGGGCTGCTGAATAATCCAACCCATGGGCTTTGTGGTGAATTCAGCTCTGCTTTCTGTCCCTTTATTACATAAAGCCAAAGGCTAGAAAGTTTGCTTTGCCTGGGACAGCAGTGTGGCAGAATAATGCTGTAGTAATGCTTAGCCAGAGAACTGAGCAACTGATGCAACTAAGAAGTGTGCCAGCATGAGTATGTGCCTCAACCAGGCCTTAAGAAAAGGTGACTGGCATCCAACTAAGGCCATTTATACTGCCCCCCTGCCCAGTCAATTAAAGTAGAGACTGAAGCCAATTAAAAGCAAATTCCCCGGTATGATAGAAGACTTTGGATAGTTTTGAGACACAGTCACAGGGAAATTGTCAAGAGAAAGAAAAAAAAAAGAAACATAAGTAGTAAGAGAATATAAGTGGAAAAGACTGAAATTACCAAAGATTTCAGGAGGAAAAAAATTAATACAATATTGAATATAATTAAACCAACAAGGAAGATATTAACATGGAATACGGCCTCTAGACCATCTAAATGAGTCCAAACTCTTCTGAATAAATGTCACAAGGCAAAGAAAAATGAAACAACACTTGATAAGACTGAGTACCATGTGGATTCCAAAGAAAGAACTGGAAGACAGTATGATCTAATGATTCAAGAAAGAAATGGGAAATTTGAAGGGAGAATTTATGATCAGCATAGTAGAAATAACCAGTAAAATGGGGGGCGGGGGATTGATTGTATGGTAGCAAATCTAGAAATACCAAAGAAATGCAAAAGAACTGATTTGGAATGTGAATCTACAAAAGAATGGGACAATCTAGAAGAACAGATTCAAAAAGGCTAAAAGATAGCAATCTTTAAGACAAAAAACTGCAGAGAAAGAGCTGATATGCATTGATAGAGGAAATTCACTTGGAGTTCCACACAGTGTTGAAATGAGAAGTCCCTTCCAAAATGAAACTGCTTTGTATGTATATATATCAGACTGGAACCCTGATAAAATATAAGCTCCTGAGGACAGGGATTTTTTCTTTTTTCCTCTTTTCTTTTTCTTTCTTTTTATATTTTTGTCTCACACAGTACTTGGTACATAATCACTGTTAAGTGCCAATACTTCATTAATCTGTTTCAAATCTTCACTTTTCAGACAACTATACTACTTCGAAAACATAAGTGTAATTAACCAGAAAGATCAAACTGCTTATAAATCAGTTCTGAAGAATAATTTTTTTTTCCTTAGTTGTCAACTTCTGGGAGTAACATTCTCCAAGGAAGACCTCTGATATAGAAGAAACCTTTTGTCATAATGATATAAAATCTGTATGCATTGCATTAGAGTAAATCTTTGTGTGCCTTTTTAAAAGATGCCTCTTCAGCAAATATGTGTGTTTGCTTCCTCAAGGGGCTGTAATGTTTAGGAGCATCAGGAACCACCACAGACTGTTTACAGGAGCTAATATTTGTATTTGCTTTAATATTCGGAGTGCAGAATTCTGGGCCAAAATAGTCAAATGCTGACTCCTGGGGCCAGATATAGGACAAAGAAGCTATCTTCTAAGAGTCAGTTCAGAATAGTGTATGATGCAAAGGGCTTGGAGTCAGAGGAACTTGGGTTTCCATCTTGCTACTGATCCATATTAACTATGTGACCCTGGGCAAATCATTTAACTTCCCAAGCCTCAGTTTCTCCAGCTACAAATGCAGGGGGGAGGTTGGATTCCAAGGTTTATTTCCTCTCCAAACCTGTGATCTTATGGCCTTTTTGTTTGCATCTAGTTGTAGGTCAGCTTTTATTCCAAGAGTGTTATTAACCCTGTCTGCTTTGGCTTTCCTGATCTATTTTCTCTTGTAAGCACTCTTGAACTTTGTTCTGAATATGAGGTGACTGAGCCTGACAAGTAGAGAGCTTATGTTTTGCCATCTTTGTTCCCTACTTTGAAAAACTGAAAGTGACAAAAATCCAAAATTACCAGATGAAGGTATGACAAAAGAACTTACTAAAGGGTTTATTTGACTATTAGAGAATCTCATAGCTACAGTAGTAGTAGTAGCAGCAGTAGCAGCAGCAGCAGCAGTACTACTAGTTAAATATTATTACTGGTGATAAATCACATTGATAACACTTTAACATTTACTAAGTTTACATATATTGCTCTAAATATCTACCTGCCAAATGTTATTGAAAAATTACCAAAGATATGCCGAAATGGAAACTTATCATGAGCCATTTGGTTTTAAGATGATTTAGTTGTTGAGGTTGATTCTTCGTGACCCTATATGGGGTTTTCCTGGCAAAAATACTGCAGTGGTTTGCCATTTCCTTTTCCAGATCACTTTACAGATGAGGAAACTGAGGCAAACAGGGTCAAGTATTTTGTGTACGGTCACACAGCTAGTAAGTGTCTGAAGACTGATTTAAACTCATAAAGCCTCATCTTTCTGCCTCAAGCTTGGCACTCTATCCAATGTGACACCTAGATCCTAGATTAAATCAGACTTGAAATTTAAGATGTCTTTATACCACACTATGCTGAGGTCAAACTGACCCATTTCCTATTCCTTTGTACATGGCATTTCATGTACCTCCTCCACCATGCCTTTATTTATTTATTTTTAAATCCTTGCCTTCTGTCTTAGAATTAATACTGTCTATTGGTTCCAAGGCAGAAGAGTGGTAAGGGCTAGGCAATAGGGGTTAAGTGACTTGCCCGGGGTCTCACATCTAGGAAGTGTCTGAGGTCATATTTGAACCCAGGACCTTCCATCTCTGGGCATGGCTCTCAATCCACTGAGTCACCCAGCTGCCCCCTCCACCATGCCTTTATAACACTATCCCTCATGTCTGAAATGTTCTACCTCCTCACGAATTAGAAATTCTGGCTCCCATCAAACCTCAGTTTAAATATTATCTTAGAGAGGCTCTTCCTTATCCACCACTTGTTCATATTCTCTTCTCAAGCCACTAACCCAAACAACTTCATATTTATTTTGCATGTACTGTATATTATACTTAGTTAATAACACAATGGTTCTTAACTTGAGGTCCACAAACTTCTAAAATTTTACTTAATTTTTTTAATAGTTGGATAACTATTTCAATCAATTTCACATGTTCCTTTATAGACCTGTGTGTTTTCTGTTATGCATTTAAAAAATGTTAGTTTAACAAAGGATCCAGAGGTTTTACTGGACTCTAAAGGGGTTCAGGACACACAAAAAAATGTTCAGAATTCCTGCCACAATTTATAAGTCATAGATTTATGAGGGAAAAGGTTTTCAAAGTTACCTTCTCACAACACATTTTATGGGTAAGGAAACTGAAACCCAGGGAGACGTGACATGCCCAAAGTTCAGGTAGGAAGTGTGTGCTCTTCTGCAGTAGAGCAAGGATTTGAAACGAGATGTCTGATTCCTAATTCAATAGCTTTTCATTTGTGTTTCTTTCCATCACCATCAGCTCTATCCCCAGGAAAACTTCAGTTCCTTGGAGGCAGAAACTATTCTCTGTGTGTTGTATGTATATGTTTATATTTGTAGGTATATGTTTGTATACATATATTCTCTCAATATGTACATTATATATAGCATATATGTATGTGTAGTATATGTATTCTCTATAGCTTATTTATATATTTATATTCATATATTTCTTTTTATATTATAATATAAATTAATTATAATATATATAATTATAATATAAATTAAATATATTATCACATAAAATATAGCATAATGTATAGTTATATGTTATATTCTATATAGATAATTTTCTATTATATTTAAAATATATTATAACATAATATACAAGAATATTATATATATGAACACAAAATTAGTACCTCACTGAGGAAATTAATATTGAATGATATTATTTATTAGCAATATTTCTAGAGGAAATAATTTCCCCCTTGCCCTCTCAGTAGCAGGCTGAAACATCCTACTTCCAAGCTAAGGTTCCTCCTAGCAGCACCTGCCCTGCTCCCCCCACCCAACCACCAAGTCCCAAGCAGATCATAGACCATTAATTTATTGCTTAAATGCCAGCCTAATCAATAAATTGATATTCTCACCCCAAAACAAGCCTCTGGAATATTTTTAGCAATAGCATAGCATGGTAGTCTGGCATATGGAAGGCACTATATCAGGCACGAGTTAAGTATTAATAATAATGATGATGACAATGGGGGACATTTTTAGCACTTAATACATGTTCCAGGAACTATGCTAAGCACATTACAAACATTGTCTCATTTGATCCTCACAACAACCTTAGGAAATATGTGCTAGTATTGTCCACATTTTGCATGAGAAAACTGAGACAAACAGAGGTTGAATGCTTTGTCTAAGGTAACAAAACTAATGTCCAAGGTCAGATTTAAACTGTCTTTCTGGTTCTAGTCAAAGTGTTCTATCCATTGTGCCACCTATTGTCCCAATTATGCTATATGAATAATTATATATGATATAATTTTGTTTCAATAGCATATTATTACAATAATACTATAATTTTATTAATAAATTCTTATTGAATTGAACTGAATTGAACAATTTATGGTGACCCCAAATTGGTCAAAACCAGTAGCTCATTTGAAAATTATCATGGAGTCAATAGATTGGGGAATGGCTAATCATCTTGTGGATTAGTAATGTAATGCAATTATATCATGCAAATAAAATGGAATACTGCTGTGTTATTGATGATAAAAAGTACGAAAATGGGAGAACTTGGGAGAAACTTGATATGAATTAATAGGAAGTGAAGAAGAACCAGGGAAACAATAACAATGGAAATAGAAACAAAATCAAAACAAAACCAAGTGCTGTAAAATTGTAATAACCAAATTTGAGCCCAAAGAAAGGATATAAAAAGTTCTTTCTCTTCTTTGGAGAGGTGGAAGAATATGAGTGAAGACCAAAGCATATAATAGCAAACTTTTCAGATGTATTGATTAATTTTGCTAAATTATTTTTTAAATTCTTTGTTATAAGGGTTAGAGAGATGGTCTGGGAAGTATAGGTGATATAAAAATAAAAGTTATCAAAAATTTATTTTGAAAAAAAATTATCAAAGAAAAACTTGGTATATGGGGACAGTAGTTGATTTAAAACAGAAGTTTCATGCTTATCTATTATAACTTGCTCCAAAAATTCAATTTTCAGTTTTCTTTGAATTTATGTATTACCTCAGAGCAGCTAGGTGGTGCAGTAAATAGAGCCCAGCTTGGAATCAGGATGCCCTGAGTGCAAATTGATTCTCAGTCACTAATGTGTATGACTCTAGCAAGTCACTTAACCCTGTTTGCATCAGTTTCCTCATCAGTAAAATAAGATAGAGAAGGAAATTGAAAACTACTCCAGTATTTTTGCCAAGAAAATCCCAAAAAGGTAACAGGAGAGTTGATAAAGCTGAAACAAGCAAACAACCACCACCTGTAGCCTATAGCAATGTAAATTCATGCTCAACAAAACAATTTAGTGAATACTGGACTAAGAATTGGGGCACAGACTGACTCAGTATGCCCTTTGTGTTCATTATGTAGTAAGATAATTCATAAATAGTTATGAAGCCAGGGAAATGTGTATAAAAGAAATCCCAATAAACTATGGGGAGAGATCCTTTCCATCTCTAACTCAAAAACTTATGAATGAATGGAGATTCTTACTGTCACATAGCTGAGAAAAAAGGAAGGCAGGATTCAAACTCCAATTTTCTTTTCCCAAATCTAGTGTTCTTTCTGCTATGCCAAGACATCTTTGGTCACGGTAAGGTTGTTACTTTAAAATGTTAGAGAAACTATTGACATTTTAGCTAGCTAATCTATTATTTCAATATCTCATGGATTTATGATTCCATTCATGTAGGTTTTGTCTTCACCAAATGCAAATTTCAGTCTTTCTATCCTTTAGATAAGTAGTTTCTAAACTCTACAGAGCAATGGCATCATTTTTCTGACCCCCAAAAACCATGCCTACTTTTCATAAACATCATTTTATTAGTTTATAGTTTATTCAAATAAGAATTGTATTGAATTTGGTGAAAAGCATAAATCATGCTATAAATAATCCTTTTGATGTCATTTTACATATATTTATATAAATGTATACATATATTTTTGTTTAATAGACACATCTAAATTTCTATGTAAAAATTCTCATCTTGCCAATCTGTATGCCAATCTGTACGTACATTTTGTGCTTTGGTACTTCTGCTACTTAGTCTATTATAGTTGCTTAGATTACTTTCAGATACTCTAATGTCATTTTTCCTTATATTATCCATGTAATTATCCCTCCTGAAGCAATATTATTTCACATTTTAAAATTAAAGAACAAAAAAATTAATTTTATCATTGACAATTATAATCAGTTCAATTGATAATTCAAACAAGCATAACTTCTTAAATTATTTCAATGTGTTAAAAGTTGCTGTTTAGTTGACAACTAGCTTATCTGATAGTACTTGCTAAAATGAATGACATTTAGAAATCGAACTGATAGTGTGTTATTTCTAATTTGCCCCAAAAGATTATTTACCTTTGTCTTCAAATAAGCAAAAAGAGACATGGCACAAATCATTCATGTGACGAATAAGACTATACCTGCTAATGGTGACTTATAGCAGAAAAAGTCCATGATAGATTTTGAGAACTCCAAATCAAATTTGACCTTGGGACAGCTTAGTGGCTCATTTGATTGAGAGCCAGATGTACAGAGGAGAGGTTCTGGGTTCAAATCTGATATCAAACACTTCCTAGCTGTGTGACCCTTGGCAAGTCACTTACCCCTCCCCCCATTGCCTAGCCCTTGCTACTCTTCTGCCTCAGAAACAATATATAGAATTTATTCCAAAACAGAAAGTAAGGATTTTTTTTAAAGAGCCTATTGGGACCAAAACACTGTTCTGAATGCTAAAGAAACAGACAAAACAAAAGTCTTTTCTATCAAGGAGCTTACTTTCTATTTGAAGCCAACAATAGGGGGATAGAAAGTTTATAAAGGCTAATTGGTAGAGGAAAGATGGAAAATTAACAACTACTGGGGATCCAGAAAGTAAGCAAGCTCTTAAAAGGTACTTACTATATGCCAATCACTTTGCTGAGCACTTTTTGAAAATTTTTAACAAGTAGTATCTCACTTGGTATATATGATTATTATCCCCATTTTATAGATGAGGAAACTGAGGTTAAATGACCAGCCCAAGATCACACAGCTAGTATCTGAGGTCAGACTTGAAAGGAGATCTACTTCTGACTACAGGCTCAGCACTCTATCCCTTGAGCCATCATCTGCCTCTAAAGAGAGAAGCTTCTAATAGGATGTGGTACGTGACTTGAGCCATGAGAGAAACTAAGAATTCTAAAAGGTCCAGGGGAGGAAGCCAAGAATAACAGAAAGAAAGCTCATAGTTTCTCTTTAGTTGATTCTTAATATTGCATATGACCCTCTACATGTATTTTCATTTGCCTCTTACAATCACACATTTGAGGTAGGTTCCGTAGGTACATTATCCCCATTTTACAAATAGCAAAACAGAGACTCAGAGAAGTTAATTGGCTTGTTTGTAGCCATTCACCTCAGAGTTATATTATTATTATTATTATTTGGTATTATTCTTCCAGTTGTGCAGACTGAGGATCATAGATTTGCAGTAACTCGATCATGGTCACAAAACCCCAAGTTCTTGGCTCCAAGTCATGTACAGAATCTAAACTTGTTGTCATGTAATATCAAATAGGAGATCTGAGAGCCAGATGCAGAATTTTAGGAAAGAACACAGAAGTTAAGATTGGATTCCTTGAATAAACCTAAATGCAGAATCTTTGACCCTGACCCCTTACTATACTGGGAGGCTCCCCTCCTCCCCAAAGTCTGCATCGTAGCTGTTCTGTTTGGTGCTCAGCATATGGCCTCTTCCATCTCTTCTTAAACAGTAAATATTAAAATATGTAAGTCAACAGTGGGGAACTGAAGGCATCTGTTCTAAATCAACAGCACTAATCCCTGAATTAACTATTAGGGCTTATTAGGGCTTGGATATAGCTTTATTTTCTAAATACAGTGGTAAAGCAGGAAAATTGTATAGTATTGTTTTCTCAGACATTTGGCATTATTTTAATATGACATGTGAAAGATGGACAGTTTTGTCTGTGTGGGGAATTTCCTCTATAGGGACAGATGCAGCCATCTTAGTAGACAAATCCTAGAGTTGTCATAGTACATGGAGGTTAATTAAGCTTTCCCAAGGATCAGATGGTTAATAATTGACCCAGACGAGATTTGCACAGTTCTTCCTGACTTCAAACTCAGAGCTCTCTCAACCACACTATCTTAAGGCCTCACTTTTATAATTTTTGTCATGAGAGAAATGGATTTTCCCCCTACTATCACTGGTAATTTATTAAAATATCTTTTAGATTGAAGCTTCTCAGAAAATATCCAGGAAGTTCTGGGTGAGCATTTAGGTTGATTCAAGGAATCCAATTTTAACTTCTGTGTTCTTTTCTGAAACTCTGAACCTGACTCTCAGATCTCAAATTTGATTACATGACTACAAGGTTAGTGAATGAAGGAGTCTGTGGTGAAAGGAAAAGGCAATTTATTAAATTTCACAAAAGGTATTTTATGCCTAAATTAATTTGTCCTGACAGTGGTACTTAGGAGAGAAGTTTAACAAAAACACACATATGCAGAGAAAATACATACATTACAAGGGACAGAATAAGATAGAAGGGGCGAAGAATGTATTAATACATAAAATGAAACCTTCCAATTGAGATTAATTGAGAAACATCTTAGTTGAAAAAAGATATGGGGGATTGAACACTTTTTTAATGTAATTTTGTTCTTTTCAGATTTTTACAGTAACAAAGCTTAAAAGCTCTAGTTAAGATTCCAAAGGGATTTGCTATAATTAATTGGTTAATGATTTGTAATTAGCCTACAAGTTTGTTTATAAATGGATGCTTATAAAGCTTGAAAATAGCTTGTTCTAAATTTAAACATTCCATTTGCAATCTTGTTTATGTAATTCTTTGCTGAAAGTCCTGTTTCATTGAAAAAAATAAAGGAGCATAGACTCATTTTTAAATTTTGAATTGAGTATCCAGATTCTTGAGGTCTTATGTATGTATATGTATACAATGTGTGTACATATTTGTGTATCTACATGTGTATATGTGTCTTATATGTATTGTAATATTTTATGGATAAAAACCCTTTTACAAGTGGCCATGAGCCCCATCAAGACACAGATAAGAATTATACTTACATAGGGCTTTCCATTTACAGAATAATCTGTTTCCTCTAACTTTGTGAAACATGTAGTACAAAAATGGCTATTCCCATTTTATAGATGACACAAATGAGTGTGGCTCAGACACACATGCAAACATACAACTAGTCAATGATAGAGCTGGAACTCAAAACTAGTTCTTTGAATTCCAGGTCCAGAGATTTGTCTACTCTCCTACCACACTATTTTAAAAAGACAGTTTTTAAAAAGCATTTACCTCTATGGAGCTATGAAGAGTCTTTAAAGCTTTCTTCTCACCAGAAATCTCCTCCAACATGATAACATAATCATATGTGTTAAGATCATGTAAGATTTCTTGAGGTGTGGCTATTCATGCACCGAGCCACCAAACTGCCTACACAGCCTGCAAGAAAAATTAGAAGAAATGAAATAAAAGATATAAGACATGATGTTAAAGGAAATGACAGGAATGGGATGAAAGAATGGCAAGGGGAGCTAATAATTTAAAAGTTGAATTTCCTAAAAATAAGAATATGTCAAATAGAAAGTGATAACTCCAAGAGACAATAAGAAATATCAAAACAAAGTCAAAAGATGAAAAGTAGAATGGAAAACCTCACAAATTCCCCCTGATTGAATCTCTCCATGAAGAAGCTGAATGACCACTTGTCAAGGATGTTGTAATAGGGATTCTTTTGTGAATATGAATTGATAGATAGCCTATGAGGTCTTTTGCAACCCTGAAATTCTGTTATTCCAAAACCATAAAAATTGCTTTTATTTGGTAGAGTAAAATGTGACATTGAATAATTTCCTTTAACAAGGAGTCTCCTGTGCATATGTGAAAACATTTCATATTTGAAACAACAGAGATAATTGTCGAACCTGAGCTCTAAGAACAAGTACATAGAATTCAGAAACATATTCAAATACAAATTATATATAATCAATATATTTGTGTTTTGGGAATTTTAGAGGCAGCCAAAAGAAAGTAAATGTTTTAGTAAGAACATGAACATTTGAAAAGAGTTCTGAAATTACTGAGAATATAAGATTATTATCTTTCTTAGCCCCATTTTCCTCATCTGTCAAAAGAAGAAAATAAGGTTTATAGTACCCACATCACAGAGTTATTGTAAGAAAATGAAGCATGGAGAAGCCAAAGAAGGGGATAAATTATGGCAATATCTAATTACCTTTTGATGCATGTTTGTGTTTATCAAAAGTGAATGATAGTGCTAGTTAATCAAGCCATGAAGAAGAGTAATGTAAAAAGACTTTTCTATACTTAACCATTTTGAAGAATTTATTTACTTGTACCATTAGCTAACATTTTCATAGCAATTTAAGATTTGCAAAGCAAGTTACATATTGTTGTGGGGGTGAAGAGGTGCACTCCTGGGGTTCGGGAAGGATACCTTTCTGCAAGAATGCAAGACTTCAAAACTTAGCTTATAAACAAAAAGAGAAATTTATCAATTAGGAAAGTAATGTTGTGAATGGCCAGGAGGACAGTACAAATGGAACAGCAAGATGGAAGGCTGCTCCTTGGGAGAACAGTATGGATGAAAAGACTATCACCCTTGGAGGACAGCATGGATGGAAAAGTTGTCCTCCCAATGACATCAGTTCTGGGGATTTTATACTCTTTACAACAGATGCTATGTCATGGTGTGGACATGACTCTAGAATGGTAGTCACTCAGGCATTTGGTGGGGTGGGGTGGTCATCTGATTAGGGCCTGCCTGGAGACATAGGGAATGACCCTCATAAAGATTCCTTAGTTTTAGGGAACAGACAGATGTCTGAGATGTAGCCTGACAGGATCGAGGTCTAGCGTGGAGGTGCTTCCCTCTGTCCATCTTAAATCTAAAGGAGGATCAAAGGAGGACAATCATCTCAGGGGCCTATAGGGGCCATTGGATGTTGTAGACTAGGAGTCACGAGGATGTAAGGGAGCAAAGGAATTTCCCTGATAATAATTTGCCTGAGCTTCTGGGGGTACAGTGCCCATGTCACATATGTTACAAATTATATGTAATTGTTTGCATTTATATAGCATTTGTTTATAACAACTGTGGAGTTATCCCCATTTTATGGATGAAATTGAGTGTGAGAGAAACTGATTTGTCCAAGGTCACACAATTAGTAAGTCTGAATCAGGATTAAAATTCCTGTCTTTGTGACTTTTCTGACAGAATATTGTACCATTGTATGCCATCACCTAGTTACTTTGACTTCCATGTGTGTCTAAAAAAATCCATGAAACTAATTGGAGATAATATACATTCAACTGCCATGGAAATTAAAGTAATACTACAGGGCATTTATCATCATTTATTAGTTATAACAAATTGCAAAAGTGAACCTATGTAAAGATAACTGTATTTCTCATGGATAACATGGACTATTTTTCCCTTTAGTGATTCTTTCCTTTAAAAACAACCTATCCTTTTATATAAGCCTCAAAGAAAAATGTATTTAAACAGTTCTAGTCTTTAAAAATTGATGATGGGTTGCTATTAACCTCCTAAAAATATCTTGTTATCATTTTGTTGAACTATCTGATTCAGACATTTAATCTATTTTTCTCAAGGAAATTCTAAAGATCAGTATTAGTCACTCCAGTCTGTCTGCATTCTGTCTGCATATCTTAAATCATAAATGGTTTCTCTTACAGTAAAGTGCTGAGGAGAGGAGAGGAGAAGAGAGGGAAGGGGAAGGAAGAAGAGGAGAAGAGAGGAGAGGAGAGGAGAGGAGAGGAGAGGAGAGGAGAGGAGAGGAGAGGAGAGGAGAGGAGAGGAGAGGAGAGGAGAGGAGAGGAGAGGAGAGGAGAGGAGAGGAGAGGAGAGGAGAGGAGGAGAGGAGAGGAGAGGAGAGGAGAGGAGAGGAGAAGAGACAAGAGGAGAGGAGAGGAGAGGCAAAGAGGAGAGGGGAGGAAAGAGGAGGGGAGGGGAGGGGACGGAAGGGGAGGGAATGGAAGAGGAGGAGGAGAGACAAAGATGATGACAACCATGACAACAGAAGTTTTTATTCTGCCTTTATAGATGCCTACAGAAGGCTGGCATTCTTTTCTCTCTCAGTAGCCAACTGTTCTATGTCCCTAACAATGGGAATATAAATTTCCATTTTAAAACATAATCATAAAATATATTGTGATATAAGGTATGCTGACTTTGGTATGAAAGGACTTGTTTGAAATTCCAGCACTCATGCTTACTACTAAATGTAGAGGAAAACAAGACATTACCTCTTTAGAAATATTATGGGAGGTGGAGTCAAGATGGTGGCTTAGAAGCAGCAGAAGTTCAGACCTCTGAAAACCCTTCCTTACCAATCACAAACTGAAAGCTCCTAGGGGACTGAAAATCAAACCTAACAACAAGATAGAACCAAGGAAACCCTCCTGCTGGACTCAACCCAAAAGGTACGTCCCCTGAAAAGCCAGAATCCAAGAAAACTCGGGTTTAAGGGGAAGGCAGAAGGAAGGCCCCAGGACCCCTCCCCACCCCACCTAGAGTGCTAAGCCTCCAGCGGCAGCAGGAACCTCTGGGCAGGAAAAGGCACTAGTCTGGAGGGTGGACCTTGCGGGCAGGGCTGTGCCAGGCTCAGAGCTTCAAACAAGGCAGCAGGGAAGGAGCTGGAGAGGTAGCACAGAGCTGGCAGCCTGGTCAGAACTGCTGAGACCCTCCATATTGCTCCAGCCTTCCAGGAGGTTTTGGCCTCAGAGCACATCTAGCCCAACCCAGCTGAACTTAATCCCATCAAAAGTCTTCAGAGCTCAGGGAAGCCCAAACTCCAACACCCCTCCCTCACTGACTGCTAGACTTTAATCCAATCAAAAGCCTCCAGAAGACAGGGAAGCTCAAATTCCAACACTCCTCCCACAGAGACTGCACTTAGAGATCTGACAAAGCTCCAAGAGGGAAGACTGACAGAAAGCCCCAAAACAAAAAAAAAAATGAGAGGAGCAAGAGTACAGAAAAATATGGTGAGCAAAGAAGGGGTAAATATGAGCAAATAACAGAAAAAGAAGAAAGAAGTTACAATAGACAGCTTCTGTACAGGCAACAAACAAAAAGCAAATGGAACAGAGAGAGAGATCAGCAAACAATAAATCAGAAATCCCAGTGAATTGGATACAGGCTTCAGAAGAACTCAAAATGCAATTCAAAACACAATTAAGAGAGGCTGAAGACAATTGTGAAAAGAACTTAAAAACTAAGATGAGTCATCTGGAAACAGAAAATAGTGTCTTCAAAGCCAAAATCAACCAGCTTGAAAATGAGGCAAAGGAGATGAGAGATGAGGCAAAGAGGATGAAAAATGATCTCCAAAGAAAATCAGACCAGAAAGAGAAGGATGACCAAAAAGCCAGGGATGCAACCTCCTGCACTTAATCACCAACTGACAACACCCAGGAATGTTATAGCCAAATTCAAGAACTATCAGACCAAAGAAAAAATATCACAAGCTGCCAAGAAAAAGTCATTCAGATACCATGGAACCACAGTGAGGATAACACAGGATATGGCTGCATCTACACTGAAGGACTGAAAGGCATGGAATATGATATTCCAGAAAGCAAGGGAACTGGGTCTACAACCAAGAATCAACTACCCAGCAAAACAGACTATATTCTTACAGGGGAAAGTATTGTCATTCAACAAAATAGAAGAATTCCAAGCATTTGTAAAGAAAAGACCAGACCTGAACAGAAAATTTGATGCCCAAGCACAGAACTCAAGAGAAATAGCAAAAGGTAATTTAAAGAGGGAAAAAAGAATAACAAAACAAAACAACAACAAAAAAAACTTTTTTAAGACACAATAAGTTAAAATGATATGTATCCCTATAAGAAAAGAGCTCATTGGTAACTTTTTTCAAACCCTTACTAATTTTATTTATTCTTAAGATAAAGTCAAAGATTCTTTTTTTAAAAATAAAAACCCTTACCTCCCATCGTGGAGTCAATACTGTATATTGGCTCCAAGGCAGAAGAGTGGTAAGGGCTAGGCAATGGGGGTCAAGTGACTTTCCCAGGGTCACACAGCTGGGAAGTGTCTGAGACCAGATTTGAACATAGGACCTCCCATCTCTAGGCCTGACTCTCACTCCACTGAGCCACCTAGCTGCCCCCTCATTGATAACTCTTAAAAACTGTTGTTATCACCTGGGCAGCTAGAAGAATTAGACTTAGAGGGAACAGTGACAAAATGTATAGGATGAAATAACAAGACATTAATAGGTATATAGATATATGTATGCATAAATACATATACATGTAATATGTATATGTGTATATATATATATATACAACTAGAACTAAAAAAGAGGTTAATACTAAGAGAAATGGGAAAAGAAACAAAAGGGGGAAAATTTATATGTTACAAAGAAGCTCATGGTGGGAGGGGGGAGAACATCGATACACTGGAAGGGTAAAGAGGTCAGAGAAAGGACATACTCAACTCTTATGTGTACTGAAATTGACCCAAAGAGGGAAGATCAATCCAATCCATTAGGGCAGAGAATAGATTCTCGCCCTATAGGGGAGTAGAAAGGTAACAAACAGACTGATGGGGAGGGAAGCAGTATAAGGGAGGGATAGGGTGGGGGGTAGTTTTAAAAAGACTACAAAGAAAATAAGGGGGGAATAAGAAGGGAGGGGGTAGAAAGAGAAGTAAAATAAAGGTGGGAACTAGGGGGACTGATTAAAAATAAACATTGGTGTAGAAGGAAATAGTGAAAGAAGAAAAGGCAGGACTAGAAGTAGAAATCAAAATGCTGGGAAATACACAGCTGGTAATCAAAACTCTGAATGTGAATGGAATGAACTCACCCATAAAAGACAAGAAAATAGCAGAGTGGATTAGAATCCAAAACCCTGACATATGCTGTCTACAAGAAACACACATGAGGAAGGTAGATACTCATAGGGTGAAAGTAAGAGGATGGAGTCAAATCTATTGGGCATGCACTAATAAAAAGAAGGCAGGATTCACAATCATGATATCTGACAAAGCCAAAGTAAAAATAAATCTAGTTAAAAGAGATAGGGAAGTTAATTACATCCTGATAAAATGCAGTATAGACAATGAGGAAATATCTGTACTCAACATGTATGCACCAAATGGCATAGCATCCAAATGTCTAAAGAAGAAACTAATGGAGCTCAAGGATGAAATACATAGAAAAACTATACTAGTGGGAGACTTGAACCTTCCTCTATCTGAACTAGATAAATCAAATTAAAAAATAAATGAGAAAGAGGTAAGAGAAGTGAATGAAATCTTGAAAAAATTAGAGATAGTAGATATGTGGAGAAAAATAAATAGGGACAAAAAGGAATTCACCTTCTTTTCAGCAGCACATGGTACATTCACAAAAACTGACTATGTATTAGGGTATAAAAACATTTCAAACAAGTGCAAAAGAACAGAAATAATAAATGCAGCCTTCACAGATCACAATGCAATGAAAATAATAATTAGTAAGGGTACATGGATAGGTAAATCAAAAATTAATTGGAAATTAAACAATACAATTCTCCAAAACCAGTTAGTCAAAGAACAAATCATAGAATCAATCAATAATTTCATTGAATAAAATGACAATAAGGAGACATCCTTTCAAAACCTATGGGATGCAATCAAAGCAGTACTCGGGGGAAATTTTATATCCTTGAGTATATATATATATATATTATATATATATATATATATATATATATTAACAAATTAGGGAGAGCAGAGGTCAATGAATTCAACTTGCAAATTAAAAAACGAGAAAGTGAACAAAATAAAAATCCTCTGGTGAAGACTAAATTAGAGATCCTAAAAATCAAAGGAGAAATTAATAAAGTTGAAAGTCAAAGAACTATTGATTTAATAAATAAGACTAGAAGCTGATACTTTGAAAAAAACAAATAAAATAGACAAAGTACTGGTCAATCTGATTTAAAATAGGAAAGAAGAAAATCAAATTGGCAGTATCCAATATGAAAAGGGAGACCTCACTTCTAAAGAAGAGGAAATTAAGGTAATCATTAAAAATTATTATGCCCTAAAATATGGCAATAAATATGGCAATCTAGGTGATATTGATGAATATTTACAAAAATATAAATTGTCTAGACTAACAGAGGAAGATATAGACTACCTAAACAACCCCACATCAGAAAAATAAATTGAACAAGCCATCAAAGAACTCCCTAAGAAAAATTCCCAGGTCCAGATGGATTCACAAATGAATTCTATCAAACATTCAAAGAACAACTAATCCCAATATTATACAAACTCTTTGACAGAATAAACAAAGAAGGAGTTCTACCAAATTTATTTTACAACACAAACATGGTACTGATCCCAAAGGTAGGCAGGTCAAAAACAGAGAAAGAAAACTATAGACCAATCTCCCTAATGAATATAGATGCAAAAATCTTAAATAGGATACTAGCAAAAAGACTCCAGCAAGTCATCATAAGGGTTATTCACTATGACCAGGTAGGATTCATACCAGGAATGCAAGGACGGTTCAATATTAGGAAAACCATCCACGTAATTGACCATATTAGCAAGCAAACTGACAAAAATCACATGATTATCTCAATATATGCAGAAAAAGCCTTTGATAAAATAAATTTTTATTCACCCATTCCTATTGAAAACACTAGAAAGTATAGGAATAGAAGGGCCTTTCCTAAAAATAATAAACAGTATATATCTAAAACCATCAGCAAACATCATCTGCAATAGGGATAAACTAGGAGCCTTCCCAATAAGATCAGTAGTGAAACAAGGATGCCTATTATCACCTCTATTACTTAAAATTGGACTAGAAACACTAGCAGTAGCAATTAGAGAAGAAAAAGAAATTGAAGGTATTAGAATTGACAATGAGGAGATCAAGCTATCACTCTTTGCAGATGACATGATGGTTTACTTAAAGAATCCTAGAGAATCAACCAAAAAGCTTGTTGAAATAATCAACAACTTTAGCAAATTTGCAGGATACAAAATAAACCAACATAAGTCATCAGCATTTCTATATATCTCCAACCCATTTCAGCATCAAGAATTGGAAAGAGAAATTCCATTTAAAATCACCCTACACAATATAAAATACTTAGGAATCTATCTGTCTAGACAAACACAGGAACTATATGAACACAACTACAAAACACTTTCCACACAACTAAAACTAGATCTAAACAGTTGGAGAAACATTGATTGCTCATGTGTAGGATGAGCTAACATAAAAATGACAATCATGTCCAAATTAATTTACTTATATAGTGCCATACCCATTGAACTACCAAAAAACTTTTTTACTGAATTAGAAAAAAAAACCATAACAAAGTTTATTTGGAAGAACAAAACATCAAGGATATCCGGGGAAATCATGAAAAAAATGCAAAGGAAGGAGGCCTTGCAGTCCCAGATCTCAAACTATACAATAAAGCAGTGATCATCAAAATAATTTGGTACTAGCTAAGAGACAGAAAAGAGGATCAGTGGAATAGACTAGGGGTAAATGACCTCAGCAAGACAGTCTATGATAAGCCCAAAGATCCCAGTTTGAGGGACCAAAACCCACTAGTTGATAAAAACTGCTGGGAAAATTGAAGACAGTATGGGAGAAATTAAGTTTGGGTCAACATCTCACACCCTACACCAAGATAAACTCAGAATGGGTGAAGGACCTGAATATAAAGAAGGAAATTATAATCAAATTAGGCAAACACAGAATAGTATACTTGTCAGATATTTGGGAAAGACTTTAAAACCAAGCAAGAGCTAGGAAAAAATAACAAAATTTAAAATCAATAATTTTGATTACATCAAATTTAAAAGGTTTTGTCGACTTCCGGTTAAGATGGCGGCTTAGAGAAAGCTGAAGTTCAGATCTCCGGAAAACCCTTCCCGACCGATCTCAAACTAGAAGCTCCTAAGGCGCCGAAATTCAAAACGATCAACAGCACAGACCCTGGGAACCCTCCTCCTGGACCTGGACCCGGTTCAAAAGGTACGGCTCCCCTTAAAAGCCAGAACCCGAGATCACTCGGACCTCAGGGGTAGGAGCGCAGAGTCCAAGGCTCCCGGAAGCGGCAGCCGCGCCGGGCTCAGAGAGCAGGGTCTGAGGAACAACAACCCTCAGGGTCTTCTACCCAAATCCCAGTCCGGGTGAAAGTTACTGCCTGGGGCTTCCGCTGCAGAGAGCCCGTTGGTCCGGGGGAAAGCTACTGCCTGGGGCCTCCGCTGCAGAGAGCTGGTCAAAACAACAGCAACCCTCAGGGCGGGCAAGACAGCCTCACGGGCTGGATCCTGCTATCCAAGTCTCAGTGAAAGTCTGTGCTCTCGGAGCTTGGAGAAGCGGCAGCCCATCCCCCCGCAGGCCGACGAAACAGCCTCACGGCCAGCGATTCTGAAGGCAACTTCCGGAAATCGAGCCAGGGGGAGAGTGTGGCCTCGTGGTCCGACCCTTCCATTCCAGTTCCAGTGAGGCATATTCAGTTTAACCCAGGGAAAGCTCATAGAACTATCTGCCCAGGACTAAAGCCCCTGAACACCAGAAAGAGACAAGAAAAACTAATCCTCCACATTCAGAAATGGCAAACTCCACAGAACCACAGAAGCCCCAAAATACCAAGAAAAATAAGAAGAAAGGGGCAACTTTGGACACATTCTATGGAGCCAAAATACAAAATACAGAGCAGACAGAAGATAATATAAAAGAAAATGCTCCAAAACCTTCCAAAGGAAATGGAAACTCTCCACAAACCTATGACGAATTTGAATCAGAAATGACCAAAAAGATGGAAGCCTTCTGGGAGGAAAAGTTGGAAATAATGCAAAAGAAATTCACGCATCTACAAAACCAGTTTGACCAAACTGTAAAAGAAAACCAGGCTTTAAAGGCCAGAATCAGGCAGCTGGAAGACAATGATCGTGTAAAAGAGCAAGAATCAATAAAGCAAAGCCAAAACACCAAGAAATTAGAAGAGAACATAAAATATCTCACCGACAAGGTGATAGATCTGGAAAACAGGGGGAGAAGAGAAAATTTAAGAATAATTGGACTCCCAGAAAAGCCAGAAATAAACACCAAACTGGACATGGTGATACAAGATATAATCAAAGAAAATTGCCCAGAGATTCTAGAACAAGGGGGCAATACATCCACTGACAGAGCTCACAGAACACCTTCTACACTAAACCCCCAAAAGACAACTCCCAGGAATGTAATTGCCAAATTCCAAAGCTATCAAACAAAAGAAAAAATCCTACAGGAAGCCAGAAAAAGACAATTTAGATATAAAGGAATGCCAATCAGGGTCACCCAAGACCTTGCAAGTTCTACTCTGAATGATCATAAGGCATGGAACATGATCTTCAGAAACGCAAGAGAGCTGGGTCTCCAACCAAGAATCAGCTACCCAGCAAAACTGACTATATACTTCCAAGGGAAAGTATGGGCATTCAACAAAATAGAAGACTTCCAACTTTTTGCAAAGAAAAGACCAGAGCTCTGTGGAAAGTTTGATACCGAAAATCAAAGAGCAAGGAATACCTGAAAAGGTAAATATTAAGGAAAGGGGAAAAATGTTATCTTCTTTTACTCAAACTCTCTTCTATAAGGACTACATTTATATCAACCTATGTATACTAATATGTGGGGAAAATGTAATGTATAAATAGGGGGTAAAGAAAGACCAAATAGAATAATGGTTCTCACACAAAGATTCACAGGGGAAGGGGAGGGGAAGAAAACTCCTATAAGAAGGAGAGGAAGAGAGGGGGGGGGTTTACTTAAACCTCAATCTCAGGGAAATCAACTCTGAGAGGGAAAAACATCCAGATCCATTGGGATCTTGAATTCTATCTTACCCAACAAGGGTAAGGAGAAGGGAAAACCAAGGGGGGGAGGGGGAGAGGGAGAACAAAAAGGGAGGGAAAGAGAGGGGGGAAGGGGAGGGAACAAAAAGGGAGGGACTAAAAAGGGAAACATCAAGGGAGGGGACAAGGGGGACTGATTCAAAGTAAATCACTGGACTAAAAGGTAGAGCCGAAGAAGAAAAGGTTAGAATTAGGGAAGGCAATCAAAATGCCAGGGAGTCCACAAATGACAATCATAACTTTGAACGTGAATGGGATGAACTCACCCATAAAACGTAGACGAATAGCAGAATGGATTAGAATCCAAAACCCTACCATATGTTGTCTTCAAGAAACACACATGAGGCGGGTTGACACCCACAAGGTCAGAATTAAAGGATGGAGTAAGACCTTCTGGGCCTCAACTGATAGAAAGAAGGCAGGAGTGGTAATCATGATATCTGATAAAGCCAATGCAAAAATAGACCTGATCAAAAGGGATAGGGAAGGTAATTATATTTTGTTAAAAGGGACTCTAGACAATGAGGAAATATCATTAATCAACATGTATGCACCAAATAATATAGCACCCAAATTTCTAATGGAGAAACTAGGAGAATTGAAGGAAGAAATAGACAATAAAACCATACTAGTGGGAGACTTAAACCAACCATTATCAAATTTAGATAAATCAAATCAAAAAATAAATAAGAAAGAGGTAAAAGAAGTGAATGAAATCTTAGAAAAATTAGAATTAATAGACATATGGAGAAAAATAAATAGGGATAAAAAGGAATACACCTTCTTCTCAGCACCACATGGCACATTCACAAAAATTGACCATACATTAGGTCACAGAAACATAGCACACAAATGCAAAAAAGCAGAAATAATGAATGCAGCCTTCTCAGATCACAAGGCAATAAAAATAATGATTAGTAATGGTACATGGAAAACCAAATCTAAAACCAATTGGAAATTAAACAATATGATACTCCAAAACCGTTTAGCTAAAGAAGAAATCATAGAAACAATTAATAATTTCATCAAGGAAAATGACAATGGCGAAACATCCTTTCAAACCTTTTGGGATGCAGCCAAAGCGGTAATCAGAGGCAAATTCATATCCCTGAAAGCTCATATTAACAAACAAGGGAGAGCAGAGATCAATCAATTGGAAATGCAATTGAAAAAACTCGAAAGCGATCAAATTAAAAACCCCCAGCAGAAAACCAAATTAGAAATCCTAAAAATTAAGGGAGAAATTAATAAAATCGAAAGTGATAGAACTATTGATTTAATAAATAAGACAAGAAGCTGGTACTTTGAAAAAACAAACAAAATAGACAAAGTACTGGTCAATCTAATTAAAAAAAGGAAGGAAGAAAAGCAAATTCACAGCATTAAAGATGAAAAGGGGGACAGCACCTCCAATGAGGAGGAAATTAAGGCAATCATTAGAAATTACTTTGCCCAATTATATGGCAATAAATACACCAATTTAGGAGAAATGGATGAATATATACAAAAATACAAACTGCCTAGACTAACAGAAGAGGAAATAGAATTCTTAAATAATCCCATATCAGAAATTGAAATCCATCAAGCCATCAAAGAACTTCCTAAGAAAAAATCCCCAGGGCCTGATGGATTCACCTGTGAATTCTATCAAACATTCAGAGAACAGTTGACCCCAATACTATACAAACTATTTGACATAATAAGCAAAGAGGGAGTTCTACCAAACTCCTTTTACGACACAAACATGGTACTGATTCCAAAACCAGGCAGGTCAAAAACAGAGAAAGAAAACTATAGACCAATCTCCCTAATGAATATAGATGCAAAAATTTTAAATAGGATACTAGCAAAAAGACTCCAGCAAGTGATCAGAAAGATCATTCACCATGATCAAGTAGGATTCATACCAGGGATGCAGGGCTGGTTCAACATTAGGAAAACCATCCACATAATTGACCACATCAACAAGCAAACTAGCAAGAACCACATGATTATCTCAATAGATGCAGAAAAAGCCTTTGATAAAATACAACACCCATTCCTATTAAAAACACTAGAAAGCATAGGAATAGAAGGGTCATTCCTAAAAATAATAAACAGTATATATCTAAAACCAACAGCTAATATCATCTGCAATGGGGATAAACTAGATGCATTCCCAATAAGATCAGGAGTGAAACAAGGATGCCCATTATCACCTCTACTATTTGACATTGTACTAGAAACACTAGCAGTAGCAATTAGAGAAGATAAAGAAATTGAAGGTATCAGAATAGGCAAGGAGGAGACCAAGTTATCACTCTTTGCGGATGACATGATGGTCTACTTAAAGAATCCTAGAGATTCAACCAAAAAGCTAATTGAAATAATCAACAACTTTAGCAAAGTTGCAGGATACAAAATAAACCCACATAAATCATCAGCTTTTCTATATATCTCCAACACAGCTCAGCAGCAAGAACTAGAAAGAGAAATCCCATTCAAAATCACCTTAGACAAAATAAAATACCTAGGAATCTATCTCCCAAGACAAACACAGGAACTATATGAACACAACTACAAAACACTCGCCACACAACTAAAACTAGACTTGAACAATTGGAAAAACATTAACTGCTCATGGATAGGACGAGCCAATATAATAAAAATGACCATCCTACCCAAACTTATTTATCTATTTAGTGCCATACCCATTGAACTACCAAAATACTTCTTCACTGATTTAGAAAAAACCATAACAAAGTTCATTTGGAAGAACAAAAGATCAAGGATATCCAGGGAATTAATGAAAAAAAAACACATATGATGGGGGCCTTGCAGTCCCTGACCTAAAACTATATTACAAAGCAGCAGTCATCAAAACAATTTGGTACTGGCTAAGAAACAGAAAGGAAGATCAGTGGAATAGACTGGGGGAAAACGACCTCAGCAAGACAGTATACGATAAACCCAAAGATCCCAGCTTTTGGGACAAAAATCCACTATTCGATAAAAACTGCTGGGAAAATTGGAAGACAGTGTGGGAGAGACTAGGAATAGATCAACACCTCACACCCTACACCAAGATAAATTCAAAATGGGTGAGTGACTTAAACATAAAGAAGGAAACCATAAGTAAATTGGGTAAACACAGAATAGTATACATGTCAGACCTTTGGGAGGGGAAAGGCTTTAAAACCAAGCAAGATATAGAAAGAATCACAAAATGTAAAATAAATAATTTTGACTACATCAAACTAAAAAGCTTTTGTACAAACAAAACCAATATAACTAAAATCAGAAGGGAAACAACAAATTGGGAAAAAATCTTCATAGAAACCTCTGACAAAGGTTTAATTACTCATATTTATAATGAGCTAAATCAATTGTACAAAAAATCAAGCCATTCTCCAATTGATAAATGGGCAAGGGAAATGGATAGGCAGTTCTCAGATAAAGAAATCAAAACTATTAACAAGCACATGAAGAAGTGTTCTACATCTCTTATAATCAGAGAGATGCAAATCAAAACAACTCTGAGGTATCACCTCACACCTAGCAGATTGGCTAACATAACAGCAAAGGAAAGTAATGAATGCTGGAGGGGATGTGGCAAAGTAGGGACATTAATTCATTGCTGGTGGAGTTGTGAACTGATCCAACCATTTTGGAGGGCAATTTGGAACTATGCCCAAAGGGCGACAAAAGAATATCTACCCTTTGACCCAGCCATAGCACTGCTGGGTCTGTACCCCAAAGAGATAATGGACACAAAGACTTGTACAAAAATATTCATAGCTGCGCTCTTTGTGGTGGCCCAAAACTGGAAAACGAGGGGATGCCCATCAATTGGGGAATGGCTGAACAAACTGTGGTATATGTTGGTGATGGAATACTATTGTGCTCAAAGGAATAATAAAGTGGAGAAGTTCCATGGAGACTGGAACAACCTCCAGGAAGTGATGCAGAGCGAGAGGAGCAGAACCAGGAGAACATTGTACACAGAGACTAATACACTGTGGTATAATCGAACGTAATGGACTTCTCCATTAGGGGCGGTGTAATGTCCCTGAACAACTTTCAGGGATCCAGGAGAAAAAAAACACCATTCATAAGCAAAGGATAAACTATGGGAGTGGAAACACCGAGAAAAAGCAACTGCCTGAATACAGAGGTTGAGGGGACATGACAGAGGATAGACTTTAAATGAACACTCTAATGCAAATACTATCAACAAAGCAATGGGTTCAAATCAAGAAAACATCTAATGCCCAGTGGACTTACGCGTCGGCTATGGGGGGTGGGGGGGAGGAAAAGAAAATGATCTATGTCTTTAACGAATAATGCTTGGAAATGATCAAATAAAATATATTTAAAAAAAAAAAAAGGTTTTGTCAAACAAAACTAATGCATGCAAAATTAAAAGGGAAGCAACAAATTGGGAAACAATCTTCATTACAAAAATCTCTGACAAAGGTCTAATTACTCAATTTTATGAAGAACTAAACCAATTGTGCAAAAAAAATCAAACCATTCTCCAAATGATAAGTGGACAAGGGGCCTGAATAGGCAATTTTCAGTTAAAGAAATCAAAACTATTAATAAGCACATGAAAAAGTGTTCTAAATCTCTTATAATCAGAGAGATGCAAATAAAAACAACTCTGAGGTATCACCTCACACCTAGCAGACTGGCTAAAATGACAGCAAAGGAAAGTAATGAATGCTGGAGGGGATATAGCAAAGTTAGGACATTAATGCATTGCTGGTGGAGTTGTGGGAGGGCATTTTGGAGGACAATGTGGAACTATGCACAAAGGGTGCTAAAAGATTGCCCTTTGATCCATCCATAGCACTACTGAGTTTGTACCCCAAAGAGATAAAGAAAAAGACATGTACAAAAATATTCATAGCTGTGCTCTTTGTGGTGGCAAAAATTGGAAAATAAGGGGATGCCCTTCAGTTGGGGAATGGTTGAACAAATTGTGGTATCTGCTGGTAATGGTATCTGCTGGTAATTGAACACAAATACTATTGTGTTCAAAGAAACAAAGAACTGGAGGGATTCCATGGAGACTGGAACAACCTCCAGGAAGTGATGCAGAGCGAGAGGAGCAGAACCAGGAAAACATTATACACAGAGACTGATACACTGTGGTACAATTGAATGTAATGGACTTCTCCATTAGTGGCAGTGCAGTGATCCTGAACAACTTGAAGGGATCTACGAGAAAAACCACTATCCACATTCAGAGGAAACACTGTGGGAGTAAAATCACTGAAGAAAAATAACTGCTTGAATACATGGGTCAAAGGAATATGGTTGGGGATGTAGCCTCTAAATGAACATCCTAGTGCAAACAACATCATTGAAATAGGTTCTGATCAAGGACACAAGTAATACCCAATGAAATTGACCATTGGCTTTGGGAAGTGTGGGTGGAGGGGAGGAAGGGAAACAAAGTGAGTATTGTAACCAAAAAAATAAAATTAAATAAAAAGAAATATTATGAAATCATTTTTAAACTATTACAATATGAAGACTTTGAATTATGTCATCTGCTTATAGTCTTTCTCTAAATATTGATTCTCTCTTTTCTATGTGAAATAATTACTTCTTCCTTGAAGTAATTAGAGATGTGAAGAGAGAAATACCAGGCCTTTCATTGATTCATTAAAGAGTAGTAGTGATTTTCCAATGTCCTGATTAGGATAATGATCCATCTAAGAAAAGACAGAAGTTTCTTTGTTTGCTTTGACTGGCTAGCTTGAGGAGAGTGATTCCCCAAGTTTAAATGATTATTGTTCAGGATCAATTCAGCAAAAAGTTAACTCTTACCTCATCCTTATTTATTTAACTGATCTACAATATTGTGGTGAAATTTCCTCATTCAAACGTCATGTAAAATTTAAACACTTTATGTTCAATGTCTTTTTTTTAATTAATGGAATTTATTTACAAGTGTCTCAGCCCCTTCTTCTCCCTACTCCATCCCTTTCATAGAAGGCATCGTCTGGGAGACAGATGTCTTTTATGTTTTCATTTCTAAGTTCATTCTCTGGAGGTAACTTTTATAAGTTATTTCCCAGTATTAAATTTGTAGCTCTATAGGATATTCTCTATTCATTCTATTCTATTTATTTTGCTGTTCATTATCTGGTGTAGTTCTTTCCAAAGGTTTTTTTTAATTAGCCTATTTATCATTTCTTATGGAGTAGTAGTATTCCATCGCAATCATACCACAATTCTTTCACTTAGTCCACAAATGATTCTTAATTTCCAGTTCTATGCTACAACAAAGAGAACTATTATGACTATTTTGGAACATATAGGATTTTTTCCCCTTTTCCCCTGATCTCTTTAGGAAACAGACCCAGTAGTGGTTTTACAGGGTCTAGCAGTATACACAGTTTTATAACTTTCTGGGTGTAATTTCAAATTGCTCTCCAAAGTGGTTGGATAAGTTCACAACTCCACCAATAGCTTATTAATGTCCCCATGTTTCCACATCCCCTTCAACATTTGTTATTCTGCCCTTTTGCCATTTTAGCAAATGTGTTGTGTGTGAGATGATATCTTAGAATTTTTAGTTTGCATTTCTATAATCAGTAGGGATTTAGAGCATTTTTTATAAATATTTATATGTGGTTTTTTTTAAAGACCATTACTATCTGTTTTATAATCAATACTACATATTGGTTCCAAGGCAGAAGAGTGGGAAGGGTGAGGCAACTGGGGTTAAGTGACCTGCCCAGGGTCACACAGGTAAGAAGTGTTTAAGGTCAAATTTGAACCCAGGACCTCCTGTCCCTAAGACTGGCTCTCTATCCATCCACTTAGCCACCTGGCTGTCCCTTTATATGTGATTTTGATTTATTCATCTGAAAATTGTCAATTCATATCTTTTTGCCTATTTAATAATAGAGAGATAGCTCTTATTCTTATAAATTTGAACACATTTACATATGAGACCTCTATTGGAGAGGCTATCTATAAAAGTTTTCCACTAATTACTGCTTTCTTTCTAATCTTAGCAACATTTGTTTTATTTGTACAAAGTCTTTTCAATTTAATGAACTCAAAATTATCTATTATTATATCAATAATGCTCTCTATCTCTTATTTACTCCTAAATTCCTCTCCTATACATAAATCTAATAGATAATATGCTCTCCTTGTTCTAATTTACTCATGATATTTACTTTTATTTATAGATAATGTGTCCATTTTGATTTTATCTTAGTGAATGGTATAAGATATACCTAGTTTCTGCCAAACTATTTTCTGGTTGTTCCAGAGATTTTTAATAAACAGTGATTTCTTATCCTCAAAACCTGAATTTATGCTTTTTTTCCAATACAAGATTACTATAATATTTTAATGCTGTTGTATATCTGTCCTATTCCACTGAACTACCTTTTTATTTCTTAGTCAGTACCAGATAGTTTTGATAATTACTACTATATAATATAATTTAAAATCTAGTACTGTTAAATCTACATCCTTTATATTTTTTCCATTTATTCTTTTGATATTCTTGATCTTTTGTTATACCAAATGAATTTTATCATTATATTTTACACCTCAAAATTTTTTGGTAATTTAATTGTGTTACACTTTATTTGATTGATCCTTATATTTGCACAAATTGCCTTGTAGGGCAACACATGTACAACTCATAGAAGTGTAAACCTCAAAATTTCTTAGACTTATAAATGTTGGAAATTTCACCATTGGGAAATTTCATACTTGGAAAATTTCTTAGTGATAGTCTATTGGAATGTGAACCCCATTGGCATGGGAGGTTCCTCCTCCTCCCTTCTTAAGATTACTTTAGGACAGAAACCTTTTGCTGAACAATGGAAAGGACTTTGACCTATGCTTAAGCATAGAACAGGAATTTCTTTGAGTCATGATTGATTTTAGAATTGATACCATAGAGATACTTGGAATGACAGAACCAGGTCTTGGAAAATACAATTTCCACCCCACTCAGTCCTAACAGGATTTAGGAAGGGCTGCAGCATAGATCAAAATTTAATTATTCCAATCTCTACCCTACTCAGGGTAACAGGATTTAGGAAGGGCTGTAGCAAAGGATCAAAGATTTAATTATTTGAGAATATGACCTTCAACAGACATGTGCAAAGCCACAGACCTCTGGGCAGTCCTGGGTTAAGCTAGAGCCACCATTGGCACAGGAAAGACATGGACAGTGATTGGTAGATGTGAGAACTGAGGGGAGGGAACTTGGATGGTTTCCTTAAAGATAGAGGGGTCTGAGGACTGGGGTTGGGTGGTTGGAGAGTTTTGGCTCTGAGTGGTTGGAGAGGTGCTCTGAGAAGCTTGCTCTGAAGGAAGCTGGAGGTGGAGGCCCCTGAGACTGTTTCTCCATTTTGGTCACGTGAGTAATAGGGACTGATCTCCTTTCTTTGCCCCAGCTATCTAAGGGCTTGGGCCTTTTGGCCCAACCTAAACAGAGGGGGTATTTAAGCCCTATTTCCTTCTCTCCTCTTTCTCTCTCCCTCTCTCTCTCTATCTCTAATTCCTTTCTTCCTCCTGTTTGTAATTAAACTCTATAAAAGGTTGACCGCTGACTTGAGTTTTCATTTATGAATTACATAGCTGAATTTCTTGGCGACCTTAAATTAATATATATCAGTCTTTTAAAGTGATTTCCTTGTCACAGAAGAAAATCTTTATTAGTGTCCTATATTCACCTGATGTGCCTTTTGTAACATTTTGTGCCTTTACTAATTTTTTTTGTATTTTCTTGAATGTATTATTGCTTTGTCTACCTCATTTGCACTCATATTGTTTTATCTGCCTTATTTGTACTCACACTGTGGATCCTGGTAAGTCAAAGAGGAAATGAATCTTATTTTTTTTTAAACTAATACCTATACTTTACCTCTGTAATTGTGGAATATACAGAATTTTAACATCTTGTTTTCTTCCTACATCTGTCATAGAGTATTTGGTTTTTTCTCTTCTTTTCTCATTTTTTGCTTTTGAAACACAGGTCACTAGTATTGAAAATTTTTAAAACTATTTTTACTTTTTGCAGTAGCAAGAGCTAAGATATCAGTTTACCTAGCACATAAAACACATACCAAAAAAGCTTTGGACTATGGCAACCTGCCACTAGTTATTTAACTATTATGAGACTTCTACTCGATGACTATGTCTAATCCAAGGACAAATCAACCACAAAGGAACATAGAACTTGACTTACAAAGTGCCAAACAAGTACAAAAAGATGGAAGAAACCAAATCAGTCCTACAGGGATTGATGACATTCTGCACAAAAAGCACAATGACTTGATCATGTGTGAGACTCGAGGTTGCAATTGTTTAATGTCTCTTAAATGCAGGACTTTCTTGTACCACACTCTATAGCAAGCATATAACATCATTTGCTCTGGCTCCATTATCCCAGAAAAAAAACAACAACAACAACAAAGAAAAGAGTTGAACCAGGAAATTCTATTTCCCATTTGTCTCGAGATAATCTCTTTTTTCTATTTTCTCTCATGATGTGACAACTTACTGTAGTCCAGACTACTAAATTGAGTTAGTGACCAATTGTTGTTGTACACTTATGGGACCCGGATCACTACAAGAACCTGTTGTGAGTTGTGATTTTTTTCTCTCTTTTTCCTTCTTCCCAGAATTTTTTTTCAAATTTTCTTTTGATATATTTTTTATCTGACTCAGAAGTTATTTTTTTTATTTTAATTTCTTTGATTCCTTGATGTTTTTTGATACTTGATTCATATGCCTTATGACTCGACCATGTATCTCTGTGTAATTTCTACGTGCATCCCTGTATCCTCCTCAGGGGGGGGAATGTATTATTATTTTCCTCAGGGGGTGACTATGTTATTGTTGTGAACTTTGACTTGAATTTGAGTCAAATTTAGAACAAGAGACTACCTCCCAGAATCTAGAAGATGCCGTGAAGATGCCTGCAGATACCATACGCTGTACCAGAAGATCCAGAGTGAACTTTGAGATATGGAGAATTTGAACTTTGGGGGGGTTGAATGCTTTTGTTTTTGAATGTACATTCTGATGCCAAAGGGGACTGCTCCCTAATTGGCTTTTTGTCAATGCACCTATTATTGGTTTTGTTCCTTTTCCCTTTTCTTTTCTTCTTATTCCCAAATTATTATATTTTATAATTTAGTTATGTTTTCATGATCCACTGGGGAGACTGGTCTCCCAAAGGATCACAGGGAGAGATGTATTGCTTTAGAATCTTGAACCCTAGAGACTACATTTCCCACAATCCTCTTTTCCTTTTCCTGTTTGTGCATCACCTTACATGGAGGGAGTTTTGAGTTTCTTTTTCTGCCCACATGTGCTCTCTAGTGCCATGGTGGAGGAGGAAGGATTGGCTCTTGGTTTTTGCTAGCCTTACTTCCTTATGCTTCAAGATAAATATTTAATAAATATTATTAAATATAATTCTTGGAGTACTGGATATTAATTTTAATCTTTATGATTTGAGTGGCATTGAATAAGTAGATTTGTTTAGGTAGGATTATAATTTTAATTATTTTGGCTCTGCCTATCCATGAACAACTAATATTTCTTCAGTTTTTTAGATATAATTTTATTTGTGCAAAAAGTGTTTTAGAATTTTGTTTCATGTAGCTCATAGGTTTGTTTTGGCAGGTGCTCTATTTTATCTGAGGTTATTTTAAATGTAGTATCTCTTTCTATCTCTTCTTGTAGAACTTTGTTATTAATATATAAAAATTTTAGTGATTTATTTGGGTTTATTTTATATCCTGTTACTTCACCAAAATTGTTAATAGTTTCAACTAAGTTTTTAATTTAATCTCTAGGATTTTTGCATATATACCATCATGTCATCTGTAAACAGATAATTTTATTACCTCTTTGCTCATTCTGATTCTTCTACTTTCTTTTTCTTCTCTTATTGACATTGTAAGCATTTCTAATACTTTATTAAATAATACTAGTGATAATGGGCATATTTGTTTCACTTCTGATCTTATTGGGAAGTCTTCTAGCTTCTCTCCATTATTAATAATATTTGTTGATGGTTTAGGTGGAATGCTTAAGACCATTTTTTAAACTCCATTTATATCTATGCTTTATAGTAAATTTAGTAGGAATAAGTGATATATTTTATCAAAGTTTTTTTTCTGCATCTATTGATATAATCATATGCTTTTTATCCCTTTTGTTATTAATGTAATCAATTATATTGATAATTTTCCCCTTATATTAAACCAATTCTGGATTCCTGGCATAAATCCTATTTGGTCAGAATGTAGTCCTTTGTGATATAATATTTTACTCTCCTAGATAATAAGGGTGATAAGGGATAAAATGACTTGTCCAGGGTCACACAAGTAGGATGTGCCCAAGGCCAGATTTGATCCCAGGTCTTCCTGACCTCTAGGCCTAGTGTTCTATCCACTGTATCACCTCACTGCCCCTGTTTGATGTCTTAAGGCAATTTTAGTTTTAGTTTGCAATTTCTCTCTTAAATAGAAAAGGACTTAGATTTTAAAGTGTCATAAATTAATTTTTAAAATTTCTGATAGATGTGTATCTATACTATAGAACACAGCATTTTTTTCTCTCAAACTATGAAAACTCAATAAAGGAACAAATTCTCCAAGTCTCAATATCCTGATTTATAAAATAAGGGACTTGGCCTAGAGAATCACCAGGATATATTTAAATTCTAAATCAATATTCTTAAGATTGCTTAATCCAAAAGAATGAGTCCATTATAGTAGCAGTTTAGATAGATGTCACCTGGAAGGGTAGATATTCAGGTATTTAGGCATGACCTGAGACTTATCATTAAGTACTTGCTATATTCTCAATGCTTTATCATTGCTCTTCCTCTCCTCTTCAGGATAAGTAAGCAGCCCTCCAGTACTCCCAAAGGGTATGTTGAGATTCTTGATGTATATCCTTTGAGGCACACCTACATCCTGGGAGCTTGTCATGGGCAATCTGTTTGGAGGTGCCACTTAACATGAACTCTGATCAGAGAGGTGCATGTGGTTGCATTTTAAAGTGCTGGAGATTCTCCCAGGATAGGATAAAATGAGAAGGTAAAGAAAGGAAAAGATGAAGGAAATGGCAGCTGAGTTTAGATCATGTTGTGAGTAGATACATCACATAATGGGGTACTCATAAATATACATTGGAATAGAGGATTACTCCAATAGTACTATGAACCAGGTGTAGCTAAGATGTGAATCATACCATGGGGCCCCAGGGCTATATTTGTGGGAACTTTCAAAAATCTCTTTATGAACCTTTAGTAAAATTGTTTAAGTATTGGATAAGGCTAAATAGCCATCAAAGACCTTTTCCCTCTTTTTAAAATTTCCTCTTTTTAGGAATAATTGGACAGAAAAAGTTTTAAAATATAACTTTTATAGACTTAAACCCAGAAACTTGAGTGACTCATAGCTCTTGTGCATCAAAGGGTCATTGTGATTTTGTAATTTTTTTCCAAAATGGCATGGTGAATTCATCTTTGAAAATTATATATGTGAGTACCATGGCTATTCAGTTATTGGAAAATTGGAATACAATATCAGTCAGTCATTTATTAAGTACTTGTTATATGACAAGCACCATGGTAACAAGAAAAAAGCCTTTATTAAGTGTCTACTACATGCTAGACACTCTGCTAAGAGCTGAGGTTACAAAGTAAAATATGCAATAGTCCCTGGCCTCAAAGAGATTACTTTCTATTAAAATGTATTTACAGGGGAACTTCTGGGTAAACATAGCTGCAGTCTAGACACAGGTATCTACCTGTCCTCATTGTCTGCGAATATAGACTACCTCAAGAGGCAAAAAAAAACAAAAATTCATATGAACAAAGGGACTCCACAGTAGGGTGCAGCATTGAAAGTACATGGGATTTGGGCATTTCCACAAAATAAGGGGGTGAAATTGCTTCCACTAAAATATGAGCTGATCTACCCTCCCCCACCCTACCTACAAAGCCAGTGTGCTAGACTCAGTCAGCACGCTAAAATCAGTGAGCAAGAGAGGGGCATCTCTAGGTCCTTGGCAGCTGACTAAGACCACCAAAGACTAGCCCTGAGAGCAGCTAGAATTGAGGCCCCAACAGGCAGAAGTGTGCAAACCTTGAGCATGGAGATTGGGCAGAGAAGGGCTGCAAACAGTCGAAGCAGCAGAGACTCAAGAGGTGGCCTTATGCAAAAACCTCATTCCTTAGCTCCATACACAAAGAGCCTGCCCTCCTCACTCAGACTTCTGACTGGAAAGGGAAGGAAAAAGCAGCATAGCGATGGCAAAAAAAATGCCGAGGAAAAACAACTTCCCAACATCAAGAGAACAAGAAGAAGGCTTTGACCCTGGATAATTTTTATGGAGGAAAAATCCAGACTACAGAGGAAATAGCAGAAGAGGACAAACAAATGTACCCAAACCTTCCAAAAAATGGAAATTGGCCACAAGCTGTTGAAGAATTTAAATTGGAGCTTATCAAAAAGATGGAAGAATATTGGCAAGAAAAGTGGGAAGTAGTTCAAAAAGAAAATAACAGTTTAAAAGACAGGAACTCATAATTGGAAAAAGAAGCTCAGAAATCAAATGAAATGATAAATAAATTAGAAACCAAGTTAAACAGCTAGAAGCTATGAAAAGCAGAATAGAACAAGCCAAAAAGAAAAAATCAAAATATTACAGCAGTAGTGGAAAACCATTCTTTAAAGACCAGAATTGGGCAATTAGAAGCCAATGACCTTGCAAAACAGCAATAATTAATAAAGCAAAATCAAAAGATTGACAAAATAGAAGGAAACATGAAATATCTCGCTGAGAAGATGACTGACCAAGAAAACAGATCTAGAAGAGACAATTTGAGAATCATTGGTCTACCTGAAAACCCAGAAATAAACAGAAATATTGATATAATATTACAAGGAATTGTCCAAGAAAACTGTCTTGATGTTCCTGAATAAGAGGGCAAAATAGACATTGAAAGAGTTCATAGAACAACCTCTACAATAAATCCTCAAAAGACAACACCCAGGAATGTTGTTGCAAAATTTAAGAATTTCCAAGCTAAGGAAAAAATTTTACAAGGAGCTAAAAAGACACAATTCAGGTATCAAGGAACTCCAATCAGGATCACACAAGATCTGACAGCTTCCACACTAAGGAGCCACAAGGCTTGGAATATGATATTCAGAAAGGCAAGAGAATTGGGTCTTCAGTCAAGGATCACCTACCCATCAAAACTGATTATATACTTCCATAGAGAAAGTATGGACATTCAACAAAATAGAAGATTTCCAAGTATTCGTAAAGAAAAAACCAGAACTAAGCAGAAAGTTTGATATCCAAACACAAAAAATCAAGAGAAACATGAAAAAGTAAAAAAAAGAGAGAGAGAGAGAAAGGGGGAGGGAATGTTTTTTATTCAAATTTTCTTCTTTAAGGGCTTCAACAAGATCAAATTGTTTATATTAATATATGGAAAATGTTATTTGTAACTCTCAAAAATTATATTCACTATTATAGTAATTAGAAGAATAATTCATGGGTAAAGATTGGGGTAATAAATGGTCTAAGATGATATGCAAAAAAATTAAAAGGGAGGGGGGAATAGAAGATGACACCAAGAGAAACTTGAAGAAATAAGATAAATAGGATAATCAACATCACATAAAATGCTTATGGGAAGGGGAAATGAAGAATACTGTTATAAGAAGGAGAGGAAAAAAGTGCTTAAAAGAAATACATAAACCTTGCTCTCAGTGGAATCAAATCTGAGAGGGAAGAGCATCTGGATCCATTGGGGTATAGAATCCTATCTTACCCTACAGGGAAAGTGAGAAGAGAAAAACTAAGGAGGGGGGAGTGGGACAGGGAGTACAAAAAAAAGAGGGAAAGAAGGGAGGAACTTAAAAAACACTAAAAATAATAAGATAAAGGGAACAAAAAGGTAGGGGGTGGAAAGGGAAGTATAATAAAGGTGGGGATTATGGAGACTGATTAAAAGCAAACCACTGGTTTAAAAAAGATATAAGAAAAGAAGAAAGTGCAGAACTAGGAGAGGACATTAAAATGTTGGGAAATATAGAGATGGTTATCATAACTCGAAATGTGAATGGAATGAACTCATAGATAAAAGGAAATAACAGAGTGGATTAGAAACCAAAATCCTACCATATATTGCTTACAGGAAACAGATGATGCAGGTAGACACTCACAGAATAAGGAGCAAAGGCTGGAGCAAAATCTATTGGGCCTCAACTGAGAAAAAGAAGACAGAAGTCCTAATCATGATTTCTGACAAAGCCAAAGTAAAAATAGATCTAATTAAAAGAGATACAGAAGGTAATGACATTCTGAAAAAAGGAAGTATAGACAATGAGAAAATATCAGTAATCAGCATGTATACACCAAATACTATAGCATCCAAATTTCTAAAGGAGAAACTAGTGGAGTTAAAGGAAGAAATAGATAGTAAAACTATACTAGTGGGAGACCTGAACCTTCTTCTATCAGATCTAGATAAATTAAAAAAAAATTAAATAAGAAAAAGGTAAGAGATTTGATATCTTAGAAAAATTAGAGTTAATAGATATGTGGAGAAAAATAAATAGGGACAAAAAGGAATACACCTTCTTTTCAGCAGCACAAGGTACATTCATAAATATTGTCCATGTACTAGGGCATAAAAACATGGTAAACCAAAGCAAAAAAGGAAAAATAATAAATTTAAACTTTTCAAATCATAATACAATAATAATAATTAGTAAGGGTACATGGAGAGGCAAATCAAAAATTAATTGGAAATTAAATAATATGATTCTCCAAAACTAGTTAAAGAACAAATCATAGAAACAATTAATAATTTCATTGAAGAAAATGACAATAATGAGACATCCTTTAAAAATCTATGGGATACAGCCAGAGCAGTACTCAGCATGAAATTTATATACCTGAATTCATATATTAACAAATTAAGGAAGTCAGAGGTCAAAGAATTAGACATACAAATCAAAAAACTTAAAAGGAAACAAATTAAAAATCCCTAGTTGAAAATTATATTAGAGATCCTAAAAATTAAAAGAGACATTAATAAAATCAAAAGTGAAAGAACTATTGAATTAATTAATAAGACCAGAAGCTGGTATTTTGACAAAACAAATAAAATAGACAAAATACTGGTCACTTTAATTTAAAAAAAGGAAAGAAAACCAAATTAATAGTATCAAAGATGGAAAGGGAGACCTCACCTCTAATGAAGAGGAAATTAAGACAATCATTAAAAATTATTTTTCTCAATTATATGGCAATAAATGTGCCAATATAGGTGATATGGATGAACATTTACAAAAATATAAATTGCCTAGATTAACAGAAGAAGAAATAGAACACTTAAATAATCCTGTCTCAGAAAATGAAATTGAACAGGCATCAAAGAACTCCCTAAGAAAAAATCCCCAAGGCCTGATAGATTCACAAGTGAATTCTATTAAACATTTAAACAACAACTAATCCCAATACTAGACAAACAATTTGACATAATTTGCAAAGGAGGAGTTCTATCAAATTCCTCTTACAACACAAATATGGTACTGATTCCAAGCCAGGCAGGTCAAAAACAGAGAAAGGAAACTATAGACCAATCTTCTTAATGAACATAGATGCAAAAATTTTAAATAGAATACTAGCTAAAAGACTCCAGCAAATGATCACAAGGGTTATTCATTATGATCAGGTGGGATTCATACCAGGAATGCAAGGATGGTTCAATATTAGGAAAACCATTCACATAATTGACCATATCATCAAGTAAGCCAACAAAAATCGAATGATTATCGATTATCTCAATAGATGCAGGAAAAGCCTTTGACAAAATACAGCACTCATTCCTATTGAAAACACTAGAAAGTATAGGAATAGAAAGGCCTTTCCTAAGAATAACAGCATTTATCTAAAATCATCAGCATAATCTGCAATGAGGATAAATTAGAATAAGATCAGGAGTGAAACAAGGATGCCCATTATCACCTCTATTGTTTAACATTGTGCTAGAAACCCTAGCAATAGCAATTAGAGAAGAAAAAAAATTGAAGGTATTAAAATGGGTAATGAGGAGACCAAGCTATCACTCTTTTCAGATGATATGATGGTCTACTTAAAGAATTCTAGAGAATCCACCAAAAAGCTAGTGGAAATAATCAACAACTTTAACAAAGTTGCATGTTACAAAATAAATCCACATAAGTCATCAGCATTTCTATATATTTCTAACACATCTCAGTAGTATGGGTCAGAAAGAGAAAATCCATTTAAAATCACCCTAGACAATATAAAATACTTGGGAATATATCTTCCAAGACAAACACAGAAACTATTTGAACACAACTTCAAAACACTATCCACACAATTAAAACTAGATCTAAACAATTGGAAAAATATTAATTGTTCATTGGTAGGATGATAATAATATATAATAATGATAATAAAAATGACAATCCTACCTAAACTAATTTACTTATTTAGTGCCATACCCACTAAACTACCAAGAAAGTCTTTTACTGAATTGGGAAAAAATTATAACAAAGTTCATTTGGAAGATCAAAAAATCAAGAATATCAAGAGAAATATTGAAAGAAAATATGAAGGAAAGTGACCTAGCAGTACTAGACCTCAAACTATACAATAAACATTGGTCATCAAAACAATATGATACTGGCTAAGAGACAGAAAGGAGGATCAGTGGATTTGACTTGGGGTAAGTGACCTCCACAAGACAGTCTATGATAAACCCAAAGATCCCAGCTTTGGGGACAAAAATCCACTATTTTACAAAAACTTCTGGGAAAATTGGTGGGAGACATTAGGTTTAGATCAACTTCTAACACCCTACACCAAGATAAACTCAGAATGAGTGAATGACTTGAATATAAAGAAGGAAACTATAAGCAAATTAGGTGAACACAGAATAGTATACTTGTCAGATCTTTGGGAAAGAAGAAAGGAACGATTTTAAAACCAAGTAAGACTTGGAAAAAATAAAAAAATGTAAAATAAATAATTTTGATTACATTAAATTAAAAAGGTTTTGTACAAAAAAACCAATGCAACTAAAATTAGAAGGGAATCAACAATTTGGAAAAAATCTTCATAACAAAAACCTCTGACAAAGGTCTAATTACACAAATTTATAAAGAGCTAAATCAATTGTACAAAAAATCAAGCCATTCCCCAATTGATAAATGGGCAAGGGACATGAATAGGCAATTTTCAGATAAAGAAATCAAAACTATCAATAAACAAATGAAAAAAATGTTCTAAATCTCTTATAATCAGTGAAATGCAAATCAAAACAACTCTGAGGTTAACATGACAGCAAAAGAAAGTAATAAATGTTTGAGGGGATGTGGCAAAATTGCGACATTAATGCATTGCTTGTGGAGTTGTGAATTGATCCAACCATTCTGGAAGGCAATTTGGAACTATGCCCAAAGGGTGCTAAAAGACTGTCTGCCTTTTGACCCGGCCAAAGCACTGCTGTGTTTGTTCCCTAAAGAGAAAATAAGGAAAAAGACTTGTACATGAATATTCATAGCAGCGCTCTTTGTAGTGGCAAAAAAAAAATGGAAAATGAGGGGATGCCCTTCAATTGGGGAATGGCTCAATAAATTGTGGTATCTGTTGGTGATGGAATACTGTTGTGCTCAAAGAAACAAAAAACTGGATGAATTCCATGTGAACTTGAACGACCTCTAGGAATTGATACAGAGTGAAAGGAGCAGAAACAGGAGAACATTGAACACAGAGACTGATACACCGTGGTACAATAAAATGTAATGGATTTCTCTTTGAGTAGCAATGCAGTGATACAATTCTGAAGGACTTATGAGAAAGAACACTATCCACATTCAGAGGAAGATCTGTGGGAATAGAAACACAGAAGAAAAACAACTGCTTGACCACATGGGTCAATGGGAATATGATTGGGGTTATAAACCCTAAATGATCGCCCTAGAGCAAATATCAATAATATGTAAATAGGTCTTGACCAATGACACATGTAAAACCCAGTGGAATTGTGCATCAGCTATGGGAGAGGGTTGGGGGGAAGGGAGGGAGAGAATGTGATTTTTGTAATCCTGGAAAAATATTCTAAATTAATCAAATAAATAAAATTTTTTTAAAATTGTCTTTAGACTGAGTCCTTTTTAAGGATTATTTGTTTTGACATTATCTATGCACTATGATGATGAGGACAATGATGTTAAAATAACTCTATAACATGCTTTTGACTATTTGAAAGAATATCTGTTTTTTCATGTATTCAGGAGCAGGACTTGTATTATGTGAGCTGCCCTGAAAAGTAAGATATTCCAGCAATGACAAAGCAATTAACTGTCAACAGAGCTCTTTGGGATGTAGTTGTTAACCTTCTCTCTTCCTCTATTGCTAAACTGCTCTATTTTTCTAAGAAAGACTTTAAGTCCTGGTTACAAAAGGATTGGTTGAAGAAAATGCAAGGAACAATCTGAAAGGGACAATATTTCCCAAAGCTAATATTTTGGTGAGATGATTTGGACTTTGAGGAAAACACACATTTTATTTTTTTAAAACCTTTACTTTTTGTGTTGGAATTAATACTGAGTATTGATTCCAAGACAGAAGAGTATAGCTGGGGCAAAGAAAAGAGATCAGTCCCTATCACTCACGTGACCAAAATGGAGAAACAGTCTCGGGGCCTCCACCTCCAGCCTCCTTCAGAGCCACCACCACTTCAGAGCAAAACCTCCTCCTCCCAGAGCAAAAACTTCTCAGACCCCGCTTTCTTTAAGGAAACCATCTAAGTCCCCTCCCCTCAGTTCTCACATCTACCAATCACTGTCAATGTCTCCCCTGTGCCAATGGTGGCTCTAGCTTAACCCAGGACCGCCCAGAGGTCTGTTTCCTTTGCACATGTCTGTTGAAGGTCATATTCTCAAATAATTAAATCTTGATCTTTGCTGCAGCCCTTCCTAAATCCTGTTACTCTGAGTAGGGTGGAGATTGTATTTTCCAAGACCTGGTTCTGTCATTCCAAGTATCTCTATTGTATCAATTCTAAAACCAATCATGACTCAAAGAACTTCCTGTTCTATGCTTACACATAGGTCAAAGCCCTTTCCATTGTTTAGCAAAAGGTTTCTGTCCTAAAGTAGTCTTAAGTAGGGAGGAGAAGGATCCTCCCATTCCAAGGAGTTTCACATTCCAATAGAGTTCTTACTATCAGTAGGAAATTTTTCAAGTATGAAATTTCCTAATGGGGAAATTTCCAACATTCATAAGTCTAAGAAATTTTAAGGTTTACAATAGGGAAACCAATTATGGTTGTGACTTTCCTAGGGTTACAAAACTGGCAAGTGTCTGGGTCCAGATTTAGCCCCCAAAACTCCCATCTCTAGGCCTGGCTCTCATCCAGAGGTACCCAGCTGCCAGAGAAAGCATTATCTTCAAAACTCAGTGACAAAGCATCTACATCTTTCTAGCAACCAGTAACTCCATGGTAGTAGTTGGGCCTAGAGGGAAGTTACAAGGTACAAGGGATTTTGGTACAAGGGATTCAAAATTGAAAGGCATGGTCTTTATTAGTGGGGCATCCCTACCTGCCAGGAGAGAAGTCCTTTGAATCCTAGTTGGAATAACCCAGAATAGTAATGCAGAAGTGGCTATATTAGGGTAGATTTAGAAAAATATAGAAGACAAAAGGATTCACTTTTCATGTGAAACATTATTTGAAATGGTGCTTTGGTGCTTTCCGAGGCAAGATGGGAAATTTGATGATGCAGAAAATGCACAGAACCTCTACGTCTTATTCCTCAGTAACTTTCAACATGTGAAAAACAAGATATCTGATTCTGTTTTACATTTGGAAAGGTTGCTCTCAGAGAACAGTAATTAAAGGAATTGTGTGCCAGTTGAGCAGATGGATGATGTGAGCCTGAACAAAATGTACAAAGGGTTGGTATATGATCAGTCTTTGTGATTATACTTATTACTGAAGAAAGAATAAAGACAACCACTAGGCTGTTTAGAATTGATAGAAAGGTAAAGAAAATAGAGACAAGGTTGGTGATCATAGACAGAGGAAGAGAGAGACAGAGGGAAACAGAGACAGAGACAGAGAGAGAATGAGAGTAAGAGAAAGAAGAAATGAAATAGAAAGAGTGAAAGGACTAAGAGAGAGTGAAAGAGAGATAGAAAAGAATAAATACATGAATAAATAAATAAATGAAGCTAGATATACTCACTTACAAACCTTTTCCTACAATGTATAAGTTACTGAGACCAAAAGCCATTAGCCCCGGAAGGAAGTTTGGAGAAGCCTTCTAGAAGATAAAATATCATGCAGTCATTCCCCCTCAAGTGGTAAAGGTATGAGATCAGCAGTCAAGTCATTTTGCTTCAGGAATTCAGCCAAAAACTCTGAGTCACATTTTGCTACAGCTGTGACCTAGTTGCACATCAGTACTGAATGCACTCAAGATGAATGAAGAGGTGGTACGCCAGAAGCTAGGTTCCAAAAGACAAATACTGAAAAAACAAACATGGGGTCAGGGATGAAGGTGAGTAATACAGGTAGTAACCTTAACCATGCTTTCCACTCCTGTTGCTTTTCTGGACTGAAATCAGTTTGGGAACAAAGTGAGATTCTGGTAGATTATTCAGCAAAAGAATTTACTTAGCCATAACAAGAAAAGCATATTTGAATTGATTCAACTGAGCTGTACTCCAGTTGTAATCCACCATCCAAGAATCTGTGAGTTCCTCCAATTCCTTGAGGCTTTGTACACGTTATGAGGAAGCAACATCAATGGTGGACTAACCAAATCTCAAGGAAGGTGTTAATATCTTTTAAGGAAAAAAGAGACTAGTCTGAATGGTGGGATGGAGTGGTGAAGAGGGGCATGACAATATTGTTCCATCCTCAACTGCCTCATCAACTTTTCTGAGTCCTTTTTACCTAGAATCGTGGGACCTATGCCAAAACAGCAATGAGAACTGGACATCTAGTATTCTACAGTACTAAGAAACAACTGCATTATGTTTGTTTTTGTTTGGTTGCTTTTAGAAGGACTTTTATGGCTTATAACCAGATAGACAATACAGGGACTGAATCTTTCTGAAACTTTATAAGAAGACAGATCCCCCGTGCAGCAGAAAACATCAAAAAAATCCCTTAACCAACCTTCTACCTCACTCAGTTTTCTTAATGGTAAAACAGGGATAAGAGCACCTACTTCCCAGAACTGTTATGAGGATTAAATGAGATAATATAGCACCTGCAAACCCTTCAAGGCTACATAAATGCTAGCCCTTATTGTTAGGGTACAGCTCTCATGTTCTCACCAGGCACACAGAGTCCCCTTCTCCTGCCTCCCAAACAGGCTTGCTGCCCCAGTTGGATCTGTTCTCTTTCGTCATTGCCCTTTTTTGAAAATTACTCCCTTAGGCTTTGCTGAGGTCATGCTTTACCCTCCCTAGTCCTACTATTTCCAATCCCTTCAGGCCCTCATCTCCTCAGAGCCAGACATTTCTAGCTTTCCAAAGTGTTAATTAACTAATTTGTTAGGATAATTATATTAATGTGCCAATGGTGGAAGGATATAGAATTTCCTCAGGGCAATTCTTCCAGTTCCTAGGCCACACATGTACATTAGAATAAGGGCCATCTGGGGACAATAAATAATTACAACTTGGTCTTGCTGTTGAACCGAATTAACCTATGTAAATGAAATGAAATTATTTAAATGTACAAAGCTATGCAGGTGAGGTTAGTGTAAAATACCTCTGGCTTCATTTCAATCTAAATTTATTATATTGATACATACATGTAGAATATACACATATAAGTATACATATATAATCATATATTCCAATAAAGTTTAAAACTGTACTGAGTTTTAGGACACACTCTATATTTCAATTCTTCTATAAAATATTCTAATAAAAATGAAAGAAAAAATAGCTCTCCTGATTTACGAGGCTGCTAACCTATTTTCTAGTCCAAACTCTCTACTGATAGATGGGGAAACTGAGGGCCAAAGAGAGATTATGACATATCCAGAATCATATACTTAGTATATATCAGACCAGGATTATGATTATAATATTTATCCTGATAATCAATCTCTAGTCTTTCTAATTTGCCACAATAGAAATCTAGAAAGACCCATGTGAGCTTATGCAAAATGAAATGATCTGAACTAGGAGAATAATTAATTCAATAATGGCAATATAGAAAGCAAACAACTTTGAAAGACTCAAGAACTCTAATTGAAATGATGACCAGCAGTGATTCCAGAGGATTAATGATGAACCATGATAATCCCCTTCTGATAGGGAGGTAATAGGCTCAGGTTTTACAATAAGATATATATTTGTAACATATCTAAGGCAGAAACACTTACCTACTTATGCATATTAATTACAAAGTTTTTTAATGTTTGAGGGGGGCAGGTGTAGGAAATGAAAATAGACTACTAAGAGTTAAATTACTGAACCATAAGAAATGGCAAACAGATTAATTTTGGAAGAACACAGAGAGACCTACGTAGAATTATGAAAAGTGAAATGAATAGAACCAAGAGCACATTATATACAGTTACAGAAACATTATTTGAAGAATGATTTCTATGTGTCTACCTCCAGAGAAAGAACTGGTAAGTAGAATTAAGACAGGGTTTTATATATACATATATCTTTTTGTCAATGATGCCTTATCTAATAGAAGGAGGGAAGGGATAAAAGAAGTTAACTGGGTTTTTTAATCTAACAAATGAATGAAAAATAAATATAAAGAATAAAACTAAATTAAAATTCATTACATTGGCTCTCTTTACTACCATACAGCTTTAGGGAGGCTTTATAATGCAGTGGAAAGAGTTGGATTTGGAATGAAAAGATCTAGGCTCAAATCTTAATTGCTGATGTGACCTTGAGCAAATCACTTTACTTCTGAAAGTCTCGGTTTTCTTGATTTTGAAATGAGATGTTTGGATTAGATAGCACTCAAGACCTCTTCCTGTTCTCTAAGTCTTGGAACTGTAATTTGTCAAATTGAACTAAACTGCAGATTTACTAAAAAAAAAAAAATCAAAGCAGCATAGTACAAAGGAAAGAAACCCAAAATTGAAATGAAGACCTAGGCTCATGTCTTCCCTCTGACAGAGCCCTCCTATGCAAACATTGCAGGGCACAACTTTTTTTATGTGCTACAGAACATGCAAAGGAAGTTCTCCACATAGATGAAGACACAGCTCCGGATTAAAAAAAAAAAAAGATTCATCCCAAATTAAGCAAATATTTTAGAGCCATTATTTGGATCCTGTGGAACTCAGGAACACCCTAAGATGTCTGTAAGAACTCACTTTCAGTTCCCCCAAAACTGAAGTCATGACAGACATTGTAAATTCCATTATCTTAGGGATCTGGTCTAGAATCATGCCAGGAGTTTTCATTGTAGTATATAAAATCAACTCAATGTCTCTTTCACTAAAATTTCAGGAAACCTCAACTTTAGACAAATACTCACTTTGGAGGTAAATAAGAAAAACACAGTACATTGCATAGAAAAAAAGTACAACACTGTCTAATTTATCAATAAAATCCACTAGAGGTCAGCAAAGTTTTAATTGAGTTTTCTCATTTCTTAATAGAATCTACTCATGTTAGTACCATTATGATTGTACTCGGTAATGAGGATGGTGATAACAATGAATATGGTGATATGATGACAAGAGCTAATATTTAAATAGGACTATCTGGTGTTTAATCAAAACACAAACTTAATAACTAACAAACAAACATTTGAGCATAAAAAGAACAGAAAAAATAAGAAACTGTACTTCTTTTCACGCAACACATAATGTTAACGTTAAAAAAACAGAAATAAAAATTCTCTGTCTTCCATTCTCAACAGATCAAGAAGGATATGAAGGTCATTCAGGTAAAATGATTTTTACTTTTATTATATTAAATAGACTTTTTAAAAGTTGGCAATTAATTGAAAATACTCTTATTTATTCATGATTATTTCAATAGAAGATAATCTCACAGAAATTAATTGAACAATTCTGTTACACTTCTGTCTCATGATTTTATGCCTAACTGGTTGCTCCTTTTTAAAATTTTAAAATTTTATTTTCAGTTCAAAATTCTCTCCCTCCTATACCCACTGAGAAGGCAAGAAAGGCAATATATCGAGTCATACAAAACATTTCCAAATTAGCCATGTTCTGGGGTTGGGGTGGGGTTGGGGAAGAGGAAAACAATATGCTTCAGTCTTCCATCTGAGCCCACCTGTTGTCTGCCTGGAGATGGACAAAATTTTTCATCATTAGTGCTTTGGAAGTATAGTGGCTCATTGCATTGATCAGAATTTCAAAGTTGATTCTTTTTACAGTTTTATTCTTCCTATGTAAATTGTTTCCTTCCTTGGTTTTGCTCACTTCACTTTGCATCAGTTCATATAATTTTCTAGGTTTTTCTGAAAACATCCACTACATCATTTCTTATGATATAATATTATTCCTACAGTAAAAACCCATTTGAGATTATTTAACATAAATTTACAGTGGATCCAGTCAGTCCAGTTTCATAATTTTTTCTTAACTTTTTTTTTCCCTTAGCTTGATGTGAGGAGGAACAAAGGTAGTAGACAGTGGGAGTAATTTGAAGCTAAGGCTTGGCAGGACAAAATCAATATGAAGGCAAGAAACTAAAGAGACCAGGATAGTATAGAGTTGAACTGACTCACAAAGGGATCAAAATGGTGAAGAGATGAGAATATAGAAAGTGAAGGAGAGATAGCCTGGGAAAGAACTGAGAGGTCAAGAGAATGGAGGTCAGAACAAGGATAAAAATCAGGTTTTGTTGTTGCTTGAAAGAGGAAGAAATATGAGATAAATAATGATGACAGATTAGGAAATAATTATAACACAATATTATAAAAATTAAATTTATATCTATAACAATAAAAATATTATATTTTATGAGTTTTATTAAGGATCATTAGAAATCAAGGAATAAAGAGGATACAAAATAAAAACCAGGTGCCCATGGCTGATTAGCCCATTTAAAATCCCCACCCTTAACTTACCACCATACTTGCTGCATCATGCAAGAAGAGATAGGAGGCATTTCTGCCAGCTAAATACCAATAACGTGATCTCACCAATGTGGAGACGCAGGAGTGATTATAGGGAATTCTGGGGAATATCAAAGACTTCTAGGGAATGAAGTCTAAGGTTCAAAATCTCCATTTATACAATATAATGACAACAGATTATGATCACATAAGAAAATTTTGGAGAAGATAAAAATGAAACTGATGTATTTGTGGGTGATAGCAAGTTTAAGGTTGTAACCATTTCTCTGTGTAGCAGACTTGGAGTAGATCATGGGAAATAAGTAAATTGAGGATTATGGTATTTGAAAGAGAATCAATATTTATATTGAAGTCTTCTAGTATGTGTAGGAGTTGGGGGAGAGAATGTGAAATAGGTACTGAACACATTGAGGAAAGGAAAGTAGTGTCTTAAAAGCTGATAGACAACAGCTATCAGAATTTTGTTAGGTATTAGATATAAATTAAATAGACTTCAAAGGATGAGAGGATAGTGAATGATTAAGTAATAGTGGGAACTTTTAAGTGGCAATGGGGAGTAAGAAGTGTTACAACTCCTCCATTTTGATTGAATCTGGGGAAATGAGGGAAAGTTTAGCTAGTAATGGAAAGAATGAACAAGTAGAAGACAACCCTTAATAGGAGCCAGAAGTTGGAAGGAATACAAGGAAGAGATTTAAGATGAATGCAAGTATGTTATCTATGGATCAGGTATTCTAGAGAATTCAACTGAAAGGGTAGGTCACTTAGAAAAGATCATTGAAGGGATTGTGTTGAGAGGTAATGGACATAAGAGAATGGCAGTCAGGGTTGGAAAATAAGTTGAATAATGATAGGTAGGGGTTAAAAATCACTGGGATCGATAGGGGTTGACAAGGTAGGTGTTTGTTAATAATAGAGCAATAATTTCAGATAGGTTTTCAACAAACCTATAGATATGGCCTCCAGATTGAGTCTTCTTGGGACATAAGAAGCTCAGGAAAGCTTTTGGAATGAGATTTCTCTCATTCCCCTTTAGTGGTCTGGCCAGGCTAAGAAACTATTGAAGGATCATATAGGGATGATGTTTCTCTATTTCTCTTCCACTTAGTAAGAGATCAGGGGAAACCAGCATTCTTTCACTCCCCTGAAGGTAGAAAGGATTCTGTCCCTTATCACTCAACCCCTTTCTGTTAATTAAGATGTGCCAAACCCAGACCTAACTTAAACTAAGATTTATTTTGGAAAAGGAAAAGGAAGGTATTGACGGGAAAGGGGAAAAGAAAACCCTGACAAGCTAAGCCCCCCAACAGCCAGATCTAGGGGGTTGAGTCCGAGTCCCAAGGAACTCTACCTCCTTCCAGCTGCCAGTCTTCTTTTTTCCTAAGCTAATATCTCTTATCTCTCTAAATCTAAATCAAATCCAAAGAAGTCAAAAGGGAGACTCAGAAAGAAGCATGAAGGCTGGCTCTGGTGAGAGAGTCCAAACCAAACTCCTTCTGAGTCAAGGGTTCTTGTAGGCAGATGGAGGAAAAGTAGCTGAAAATTCCTTAATGGAAATAGATTCACAGATAGCTGGGAAATCTGGCTCTTCTCCCTCTCATGGCTTCGGATCCCCTCTGTCACCTAGGACAAGTCTTCCCTGCTTCCCTTCCAGAGCTGGAAGTCTTAGGGCTCACCAGAATTCTCCTCAGCTCATAGTTCTCTAACCACAATCCTTTGCTGTCTCTCAATTGCCTCCAAGCTGCTTGTTCATCAAATGTGCAGGATTCTATCCAGGTTCCTTTGCCATTCTTACAGCATATATTTTATGTTTACTTTCCTATGTAAAATTTGTATACTCCAAAGAGAAATTTGTGGGCTTGGCTTATTTTGGTTGTGTCTTTGTATCTCCAGCCTTGGGCACATAGTACTTTGCAAATAGTAGATGCTTAATAAATGGCAAATTGAAATGATAATGGAATCACAAAAGTAGCCTAGAGATGGGAGTTCCTAGGTTCAAATCTGACCTCAGACACTTCCCAGCTGTGTGACCCTGGGCAAGTCACTTGACTCCCATTGCCTAGCCCTTACCACTCTTCTGCCTTGGAGCCAATACACAGTATTGACTCCAAGACGAAAGTTAAGGGTTTCAAAAACAAAAAAGATGTCAGGCATCCAATAAAATTCCACAGAATGACAGATTAATAAACTGAAGGCCACAGAGATTAAGTAATTTACAGAAGTTCACAGATGTAGTTGCCAAATCCAGTTCTGAATCCACATCCTTTCACTTAAAATCCAATATTCCTTCTTGTAGGCTACATTTTCAAAGTTATTCTCAGTTGGAAGAAATTTTGGTATATTTTGGTTACTTTTAAAATCTAAGCCCTGGATGGTAAACTATCAAAACTGATCAACAAACCTCTATTAAGCAGATATTATGTGTCAAGAATTCTGCTAGGTGCTAGGGAATCAAAGATAAAAATATTTTCAAGGAGACTCCTATCCAGGGAGAAGTCTTAATTCTATGAAGAATAGCAAGAACAAAGTAGAACTAACTAAATATAATGATTTAAACAAGAAAAGGCTAAAATAGAAAGAAAAGGAAAGGAGTAACAAGATGATTCAGTGGACAGAATGCCAGACCTGAAGTAAGGAGGTTCTTGGTTCAGATGTGGCCCCAGACACTTCCTGGCTTTGTGATCCTGAGCAAGTCACTTAATTAACCCCAGTTGGCTACACCTTACCTGTCTAATTTGCCCAACCCTTACCTATCTTCTCACAAGGAACTGAAAATGTCAGTTCCAAGACAGAAGGCAAGTATTTTTAAATGAAAAAGAAAAGGAAGATGAATAATAATGAGAATGAAGGAAATGAATTTTTTTAGAAAAAAAGAAATTAAATTAAATTTAAAAATTAATGAACAAAGCAGGTGAAGGAGAGAGGAAAAGAAATTCTACTTGACTAGTTAACTGAGAGTGTTAATAAAGAAGAGAAGGATTAATTAACTAGATATAAGAAATCAAGAAAGAGGGACTAATTAGCAAAATTACAAAACCAGAGAAAGGAGTAGCATTTGGGAGAGAAGTTGAAGAGAAAGGGAAGAGACAGGAATCGATTTACCTTAAAATAGATTAAATTAAATAACAACTGAAGAGAAATAGTATTATGCTTTTGGGGGAAAAGAGAAAAATCTAATTTAGAAAAAATAATATTTGAGGCAAATTGAGGAAAATATAAACCTAACTTACAATTTCTTACAAAAAAAAAACACATTTTAGAGGCAGTGTCAAGATGCTGGCATAGAGGCAGTGAAAGTTCAGACCTCTGAAACTTACCGATTACAAACTAAATGCTCCCAGGGGACTGAAAATCAAACCTAACAACAAGAAAGAGCCAAGGATCCCTCCTGCTGGACTCAACTTAAAAGGTACACCACCACCCCAAAGCCTGAATTTGAGAACACTAGGGTTTAAGGGGAAGGAAGAAGGAAGGTCCCAGGCCCCTCACCCACCTAGAGCCCTAAGACTCCAGCAGCAGCTGGAGCCTCTGGGCAGGCAAGGGTGCTGGTATGGAGGAATTACCTTGCGGGCAAAGCTGTGCCAGGCTCAGAGAATCAAACAGGCAGTGGGGAAGCAGTTGGAGAAGAAGCACAGAGTGGGTAGCCTAGTTGCAGCAGCAGAGACACTCCCCTTCCCAATGATTTGGCCTCAGGGCACATCCAGCTCAACCCAGCTGAACTTAATCTCATCAAAGCCTTCAGAGGGCAGGGAAGCTCAAGTTCTAAAACCCCTCCTCTACAGACTGCACTGAGAGATTTTCTGTCTAAGCTCCAAGGGTGAAGGCTGACACAAAAGCCCAAAACCACAGATCCAACAAAAAAAAAATGAGAGGAGCAAGAGCACAGGCAACTGCAGGGAGTAAAGATGGGGTAAATATGAGCAAGCAACAGAAAAAGAAAAATTTACAATCCACAACTTGTATACAGACAATGAACAAAGAGCTAATGAAACAGAAAAGGATGAGGGAACACCAAGCAAAAATAACAAAAAAAAAAAAACAGAAACCCCAGTGAATTGGATAAAGGGTTTAGAAGAACTCAAAATATAATTCAAAACACAATTAAGAGAGGCTGAAGACAACTGGGAAAAGAACTTAAAAAGCAAGATAAGTCATCTGGAAACAGAGGCACTTAAACGAAAACAAGAAAATAGTGTCTTGAAAGCCAACATTAATCAGCTTGAAAATGAGACAAAGGAGATGAAAGATCATAAACAGGATGACCAAAAAGCCAGGGATGAAATCCAGTCTTTAAAAACCAGAATACAACAACTAGAAGCAAGCGACTTCACAAGGCAGCAGGATACTAAAACAAAATCAAAAGAATGAAAAAATTGGGGAAAATATGAAGCAACTCATTCACAAAACAGAAGATTTAGAAAATCATTCCAGGGGAGCCAAATCAAACCAAAAAATATATGAGAAAGAGGTAACAGAAGTGAATGAAATCTTAGAAAAATTAGAATTAGTAGATTTGTGAAGAAAAATAAATAGGAACAAAAAGGGAAACACCTTTTCAGCAGTACATGGTACATTCACAAAGACTGATCATGTAGTAGGGCATAAAAACATTTTCAAACAAGTACAAAAGAGCACAAATAATAAATGCAACCTTCTCAGATCACAATTCAATGAAAATGATAATTAATAAGGGTAAATGGAGAGGCAAATAAAAATTAATTGGGAATTAAACAATATGATTCTCCAGAATTGGTTAAAGAACAAATCATAGAAACAATTAATAATTTCACTGAAGAAAATGACAATGATGATACATCCTTTCAAAAATCTATGGGATGCAGTCAAAGCAGTACTAAGGGAGAAATTTATATCCTTGGGTTCATATATTAACAAATTAGAGAGGGCAGAGGTCAATGAATTGGGCATACAAATTAAAAAAAATAGAAAAGGAACAAATGAAAATCCCTCAGACAAAGACTAACTTAGATATACTAAAAATCAGAGGAGAAATTAATAAAATTGAAAGTCAAAAAACTATTGATTTAATTAATAAGATTAGAAGCAGGTACTTTGAAAAAACAAATAAAATAGACAAAGTACTGGTCAATCTGATTTAAAAAAGGAAAGAAGAAAACCAAATTGATAGTATCCAAGATGAAAAGAGAGACCTCACCTCCAATAAAGAGGAAATTAAGATAATCATTAAAAACCAGTATGTCCAATTATGTGGCAATTAATATGGCAATCTAGGAGATATTGATGAATATTTACAAAAATATAAATTGCCTAGACTAACAGAGGAAGAAATAGACTATCTAAACATCCCCATATAAGAAAAAGAAATTGAATAAGCCATCAAAGAACTCCCTAAGAAAAAAATTCCCAAGTCCAAATGAATTCAGAAATGAATTCTTTCAAACATTCAAAGAACAACTAATCCCGATGTTATACAAACTTTTTTTGACAGAATAAGCAAAGAAGGAGTTCTACCAAATTCTTTTTACAACACAAATATGGTACTGATCCCAAAGCCAGGCAGGTCAAAAACAAAGAAAGAAAACTGTAGACCAATCTCCTTAATGAATATAGATGCAAAAATCTTAAATAGGATACTACCAAAAAAACTCCAGCAAGTGATCACAAGTGTTATTCATTATGACCAGGTAGGATTCATACCAGGAATGCAAGTAAGGTTCAATATTAGGAAAACCATCCACAAAATTGACCATATTAACAAGCAAACTGACAAAAATCACATGATTATTTCAATAAATTTAGAAAAAGACTTTGACAAAATACAGCACTCATTCCTATTGAAAACACTAGAAAGCATAGGAATAGAAGGGCCTTTTCTAAAAATAATAAACAGTATATATATAAAACCATTAGCAAACATCATCTGCAATGGGGATAAACTAGAAGCCTTCCCGATAAGATCTAGAGTGAAACAAGGATGCCCATTATCCCTTCTATTATTTAACATTGTACTAGAAACCCTATCAATAGCAATTAGAGAAGAAAAAGAAATTGAAGGTATTAAAATTGGCAATGAGGAGACCAAGCTATCACTCTTTGCAGATGACATGATGGTCTACTTAAAGAATCCTAGAGAATCAACCAAAAAGCTAGTAAAAATAATCAACAACTTTAGTAAAGTTGCAGGATACAAAATAAGTCCACTTAAGTCATCAGCATTTGTATATATTTCTAACACATCTCAGTAGCAAGAATTAGAAAGAGAAATTCCATTTAAATCACCCTACACAGTATAAACTACTTAGGAATCTATATGTGGAGACAAACACAGGAACTATATGAACACAACTACAAAACACTCTAAACACAATTAAAACTAGATCTAAACAATTGGAAAAAAAATTAACTGCTCATGGGTAGGACAAGCTAACATAATAAAAATGACAATCCTAGCCAAATTAATTTACTTATTTAGTTCCATACCCATTGAACAACCAAAAAACTTTTTTACTGAATTAGAAAAAACCATAACAAAGTTCATTTGGAAGAACAAAAGATCAAGGGTATCCAGGGAAATAATGGAAAAAATACAAAGGAAGGGGACCTTGTAGTCCCTGGTCTCAAAATATACTATAAAGCAGTGGTCATCAAAATAATTTGGTACTGGCTAAGAGACAGAAAGGAGGATCAGTGGAATAGACTTGGGGTAAGTGACCTCAGCAAGACAGTCTATGATAAGCCCAAAGATCCCAGATTTAGGGACAAAAATTCACTATTTGATAAAAACTGCTGGGAAAATTGGAAGACAGTATGGGAGAGATTAGGTTTGGATTACCATCTTACACCCTACACTAAGATAAACTCATAATGGGTGAATAACTTGAATATAAAGAAGGAAACTATAAGTAAATTAGGTAAACACAGAATAGTATACATGTCAGACCTGTGGGAAGGGAAAGACTTTAAAACCAAGCAAGACATAGAAAGAGTCACAAAATGTAAAATAAATAATTTTGATTACATTAAATTAAAAAGGTTTGTACAAACAAAACCAATGCAACCAAAATTAGAAGGGAAGCAATAAATTGGGAAACAATCTTCATTACAAAAACCTCTGACAAAGGTCTAATTACTCAAATTTATAAAGAGCTAAATCAATTATACCAAAAATCAAACCATTCTCCAACTGATAAATGGACAAGGGGCATGAATAGGCGATTTTCAGATAAAGAAATCAAAACTATTAATAAGCACATGAAAAAGTGTTCTAAATCTCTTATGATCAGAGAGATGCAAATAAAAACAACCCTGAGTTATCACCTCACACCTAGCAGATTGGCTAAAATGACAGCAAAGGAAAATAATGAATGCTGGAGGGGATGTGGCAAAGTCGGGACATTAATGCATTGCTGGTAGAGTTGTGAATTGGTCCAATCATTTTGGAGGGCAATTTGGAACTATGCACAAAGGGCACCCTTTGTTTCTGCCCTTTGATCCAGCCATAGCACTGCTGGGTTTGTACCCCAAAGAGATAATAAGGAAACAGATACGTACAAAAATATTCATAGCTGCACTCTTTCTGGTGACAAAAAATTGGAAAATGAGGTGATGCTCTCCAATTGGGGAATGGTTGAACAAATTGTGGTATATGTTGGTGATGGAATACTCTTTTGGTCAAAGGAATAATAAAGTGGAGGAATTCCATGTGAACTGGAACGATCTCCAGGAATTGATGCAGAGTGAGAGGAGCAGAACCAGGAGAACATTGTACACAGAGACTGATACACTGTGGTACAATCGAATGTAATGGACTTCTCCATTAGTGGCAATGCAGTGATTCTGAACAACTTGGAGGGATCTACGAGAAATAACACTATCCACATTCAAAGGGAAAACTGGGGGAGTAGAAACACTGAAAAACAACTGTTTGATTAGATGGGTCGAGGGGGTATGGTTGTGAATGTAGAGTCTAATGAACATCCTAATGCAAACACCAACAACATGGAAATATGTTTTGATCAAGGACACATGTAATTTCCAGCAAAATTGCATGTCAGCTATAGGAAGGGTGGGAAAAGAGGAGGGAGAGAAATAATATGATTCTTGTGATGAAGGAATAATGTTCTAAGTTGACTAAATAAATTAATTTTAAAAAATAAATAAAAAAGAATAAGGAAAAAAACATTTTACAAAACAAAGACATAACTAGAATAAAAATGATTGACTGGAAAAAAATTTGCTATGCAACAAGTAAATCCAAAAAATCAGGAGTTGCAACCATGCTGTTAAACAAAGCTAAAATCACTGAAAACATTAAACAAAACGTTAAAAGGAATTAAAAGGAAACTAGACAGTAAGATCAAAGAAATCATAGACAACAAACAATATGAAAAACAAAGTAATGTTCTCTAAATACCTTTGCATCTAAATTCCCAAAGGAAACCTTCACTCAGTTTTAAGAATATAGAGATGGTAATAAAACGGTGACAGGAGATTTTGGTGTCCTCTTGGTTTTGGATACATCTAAAAGAATGGTAAGCAAAAGAAAAATAAAGGGCTTAATTGGCTGAAGAAGCTAGAGTTTAAAGACCAAATAACACTTCCTATTGTAAAAAATAGTCTTGAATCCAGGACTTCAATCCCCAGAAGCCCTTGCTCCACTTCCCCAGAATGTTTTGTAATCTCACTGAAAACCTCACCTGGGCCGAGAACGAGATGAGGTATTTAACCTGATTGCAAAGGCTTTTGGGCCTCTTTTCTTCCCTGTTTTCCGTTTGCAAGCAGACGTGGCTCTTTTGATAATGTAGGTGAGGTTGTGTCTAGGCTTCTCTGTGTGCCTAGACACGTGCTTTCTTATTCTGTAATTTCTTTAATCCTCAACCTTTAATAAACCTCTAAAAAAATAATACTCCTTGCAGAGAGAAACTAATTTCTACCTGCCTCGGTTTCCCCAAATTTTAATCTTTACACTAGCCATGTGACAATTATTTTCTCATTTATCTTCACAATAGCCCTGGGAGGTAGATATTATTATCATTCCCACTTTATAGATGAAGAAATTGAGGCAAGCAGCAGTTGTTACTTCCCCAGTGACACACAGCTAATAAGTAACTGATTCTGGATTTGAACTCAGATCTTCCTGACTCTAAGCCCAGCACTCCATTAACTTTTCTACTTAGCTGCCCCGCCAAATGCGTATCATGTGTAATAGAAATATACTAGGACTTTTCCCATTATTTGATATAGTTCTAGAAATATAGCAACAACAAGATAAAAGAAATTAAAGGCATAAATAGATTTTAAAAGTGGGGCAACTAGGTGGCTCAGTGGATTGAGAGTTAAGCCTTGATTCAGAAGGTCCAGAGTTCAAATTTTATCTTATACACTTCCTAGTTATTTGACCTTGAGCGAGTCATTTAACTCCTCATTGCTTAGCCCTTACCACTCTTCTGCCTTGTAACCAGTATGCAGTATTTATTCTAAGAGAGAAGGTAAAGGTTTAAAAAATAAATTAACAAATATATATAGAAAGAAGAGATGAAACTATCCCTACTTCCTGACTATATGATGATATATTTTGAAATCTTGGGAATCAACAAAGATACTGAAATAATTAATAGTTTGAACAAAGTTGAAGGCTTTATAAATATATGTATATATTTATAAACTATATATATATATATATATAAACACACGAAAATAAATTTAATGTCTATTAAATAATGAAATACAAAAGACAATAATGAAAAGGAAGATCTCATTCCAAGTAACTTCAAAATGCATAAAATAGCTGGTGACTATTTTACCAAAGCACATAAAAGATTTGTAGGGATTCAATTACAAAGTGCTCCTAAAATAAGAATAATAAATAGAGAAATATTCAATGTAGATGACCAAGCCATAACAATATGATGATAATAATAGCAAAGCTAACTCATCCTTTTGTAAAAATTAAATTAGTCTCTAGTAATTAAATATTATATATTTTAAGAGGTTTATTAAAGATTATTGGAAATCAAGGAATAATGAAATTACACAATAATAACCACATGCCCATGGATGATTAGCCCATTCAAATCCCCACGCTTAGCTTATCTTACCCCTATACTTCCTACATCATTGCAATGGCCAAGACAAGCATTGAAGAGAAAGAAGAGGGCAATGTAGGAGTTACTGCGAGTTAAAATACTAATTGTGATCTCACCCAGGTGGAGACTCAGGTGAGATTATAGGGAATTCTGGGAAATACCAAGGACTTCTGGGGATTGAAGACTAGGGTTCAAATCTCCATTTTTACACTTTCAATTCTATACCAATCAAATATTCAAAGAGATACTTCATAGAACTTAATAACATCTTAATAAAATACATTTAGAAAAACAAAAGACCAAGAATGCCCAAGGAAAATTATGAAAAGAGAAAGGAACAAAGGGGAAAATGGCACATCCAAACTTCTGTCAATATTTTAAAGTAGCTGTCATTAAAAAACTATCTCATTGTTTTAAAATATGGGGTAGTTCAATAGAAAAGACTTGAAAAGGAAAAATAAAAAATAATACAACTCAATATACCAGTATTCAATAAATCAGAAAGCATAATTTATTTGGGAAAGACTTTCTTATTCTAGTACAAATTTCTGGGAAAATGAAAAAGTAGCATGGTAGAAAGTAGACTTAGACCAACATTTTATACTATATTACACAATGCATTATAAATTAATAGATGGTCTCAATATTAAAAATCCTAACATTAAAAAAATTAGAAGACTAAATTAAATTTCTCTCATATCCATGAGCAGGAAATGTGTTTATGTGTGTGTTACTTTCCCATCATTTACAATAATCTATCTTTTTTTTCATTTAGCAAAAATCTACCTTTTCTTTCCTCCCATGGTAATACCTCCTGCCCTATCTAGTTCAGAATAAAACTAGAATAAAACTCCTTTTATAAACATATATAGCAAAAATAAATATATTCCTATGTTCACCATGTCCCCCACAAAATGTGTTATTTTGAAATCTGTGGTCTTTGTTTCTTAATCAGTAACTGAATAAACAATATGCTTCCTCATTAGTCCTCTAGATTCATGGTTGGTCATTCCCACTAATTAGAATCCCTAAATATTTTAAAGTTATTTATCTTTACTCTATTGTCATTTCTAAATTGTTCTCCTAGTCTTATTCATTTTACTGCATCAGTTCATGTAAATCTTCCAGGTTTCTCTGAAGCCATCTTCTTTATTTCTCACAATATAAAAATATTCCACCATATATATGCCATAATTTGTTTAATTATTCTGCAATTTATGATCACTCTCTAAAATCTCCATTCCATGCTACCTGAAAAGAACTAGACATATTTTGTACCTTCTTAGTTGGAGTTTGTTTTTAGGAATAATCACTCCCTTAGTTTATCCTCCCTCTAATTCTTCCTTTTCCTTCTCCCCTTTCTCTCCTATTTCCCTGTTGATTGAAATATATTTCTATACCCAACTGTATTGGCCTGTATTCTTCCTTCCTTTGATGAGGGAAGATGAGAGTGAGGTTGAAGTGTCAGCTAATTCTCTGCACTTGCTCCTCCTGATTTGTATAGATGCCTACTTTTATACCTGATTATGTGATATAATTTTCCCTAACTTACCTTTCCTTTCCACTCTTAAGACATAAAAGAACCATTTCCAAGACTTCTTTTTAATCAATTCCCTCCATGACCCTTCATGAGATTACAGATCAGAGAGATACATATACCAACACCACGTATTTGAATGTAAATAGTTTATCCTTATTTAGTCCCTTCTCATTGTTATTTTTAGCTTTCTGTGCTTCTCATCTCCCATGTTTAAACTGGCTGCTCTGTTCTTTCCATCAGATATGCTTGGAAGTACTTTATTTCATTAAAAGTAAATTTTTTCCTTGCAAGATTATGCTGAATTTTGTTGCATATGTTATTTTTGGCTGTAAATTTATATCCTTTGCCTTCTGGAACATTATATCACACACTCTCAACTCTTTTATACTGGTGGCTGCTAAGTTGCATGCAGTCCTGATTGTGACTTTTGGTACCTAAATTCAATTTTTTACTATAATGTTTTTGGGAGTTTTGTTTTGGGGTTCATTTCAAGAAATGACTGGTTAATTCTTTCCCCCACTACTTTTCCCTCTGTTTCTAAGACATGTGGGTAGTTCTCTTTTGATATTTCTTGAAATAGGATGTCTGTTCTTTTTTTTCTAATCATGGGTACTCATTTAAATATTCTTTTAAATTATTTTTGTTTGATATGTAATCATTACCACCACCACCAAATTTTTAATTAAACAAAGGCATAAAGAAGGTTCTTAAAGTTTTCTTATTTGTGTTTTCCAAGTCAGTTCTTTTGCTATGAGAAAACTTACATTTTCTTCTATTTGTTTAATCTTTTGACTTTGTTTCAGAATTTCCAATTATTTCATGGAATCATTGCCTTATATTTCATCCATTCTAATTTTCAGAGAATTTGTTACTTGGGCAAGGATTTTTTATCTGTTGTTGCAAACTGTTAATTCCATTTCCACCACTCTCTTCCAGAGTTCCCCCTCCCCCAAATATTTGGAGTTATTTTCTTCTTCTTGATTTGTGTCTTGAGCATTTCTATCAATGTAATAGTTCTTCATAGTGGGATTCTGTTTTTGTTTGTTTGCCAATTCTTCTAACTCACTTCCTGATCAGATTTGATTTAGAGCTGGGTTCTAAATGCTTCTGGAAGTTCTGAGCTGATCCTGTCACTTTTTTTTGAAGTACTGAATGTGGGTCTATTCCAGGGTCTCTGAGAGAGAGAGCTTGCAAGCTTTAAGTGCTCCCAAGTGGTCAGATTCAGGGTAAGTTTGATTGTTGCTGACCCTGTACCCCTAGTCTAAGCTTTGCAAATTCCTGACCAACATTTGGTACTGAGCAACAGTACACTGCTGTTCATCTACCATCAACCAGTTGGGAAGCTCTACTTCTTCACTGACAGAATTGTAGGTACCTCTTTGCTCTAGGATTCTTGGCATTGTTATTCCACTAAGACTTTAGACCAGGCTGGAATCTGGAACTGAGGTCAGGTTTTGTTCCTGGGATTTGATACATATCAGTTTTGCTGGCTTCTGAACTTCCTTCTCTTTTAATACGCCACATAAAACTTGAGATTTCTCCCTTCCCAGAGGTACAGCCACCACCTCAGTCCACCCTGGATCTGTGACTAGGGACTTTGCAGTGGGTGGCAAAATTACCAACTGTCATTCATCCCCATCATGATGCCCTAGTATGCATCTCTGACCTGTTGTTGCTCTCCTATGGCTACAGGAGTCTTTGGACCAAATTCATATCTACTCTGTGCATATCTCTCTATTTTTCTCTTTATGCCAACCTAAACTAGAAAAAAATAGTTAACTATAAGTTTTTCTTGTGTTTCCATATTAGGTTTTTGTCTGACATATTTTCTAGAGCCAATTAGAGGAGCTGTAGCAACATTTTAAAGAACAGACATGACTTGAGAGCTGAAATGTGAGAAGGCATTCCCATTTCACCTTTTTTAGAGGTTGGAAGTTCACAAGTGCTGCACATTCCACATGTTTTCAGACCTTTTTCAATGCATTGATCATTTTTTGCTCATTTTATTTCTCTTCTCTTTCTTTTGTCACAATAAATACTATTTTTTATCTGAGATGGTTTTCTAGGAGAGGTGGTGGTCCTCCACATTAAAGGAAATATTGCATTTGGTGACTGCCTATTCATTCAAGAGATAGTAGGGGTCATTTTTGGAGGGAGATAGAGGAGTTGAATCTGTTACTGTTGGAAAGGGAATAATGAAGAATGGGAGCAGATTAGAGGCTCTAGTTTCCCTCCCAGGAAGGTGGGGATAGATACTGTTAAGTATAAGGGAGAAAAGATAAACAAACATTCAACCAAGAGGGGGAAAAGGCAAAGCTGATAAGAAGATTGGGGTGGGAGAGCTAGGTAGCCCAGTGGATAAAGAGCCAGGCCTGGATGATTCAAATCTGGCCTTAGATACTTCTTAGCTGTATGACCCTGAGCAAGTCACCTAACTCTAATTGTCTAGCCCTTATTGCTCTTCTGCCTTGGAACCAATACTTAGTATTGGTTTTAAGAAAGAAAATAAGGATGGGGCAGCTGGGTGGCTCAGTGGATTAAGAGCCAGGCCCAGAGATGGGAGGTTCTAGGTTCAAATCTGGCCTCAGACACTTCCCAGCTGGGTGACTCTGGGCAAGTCACTTGACCCCCATTGTCTAATCCCTACCATTTTTCTGCCTTGGAAGCAATATGCAGTATTGATTCCAAGACAGAAGGTAAGGGTTTTTTAAAAAGAAAGAAAATAAGGGTTAAAAAAAGGTTGTGGAAAATATTTTCTCTAGGTCCTTTTCCACTGGGCTCTGCTACATCTCCTGGGATCTGAATGTTAGGCATCCTGGGACAGAAGGGGATGATTAAAGTCTCAAATGGTACTGTGGCTTAAAGCAGAACCATATCACTCTTAGTAGAAGATTCTTCAATTTTGGAGGGGGAGAAAAGAAGGATTCAGAACATGTTATGATGTATTTTATTTTGTATTTCTTTAGCGAGACTTTATCTCTATTGTTTTAAGCTGGTCTGACTCAGCAATGGTTACAACATGGACAAGTGAAGTCATGTCTGCTGACAGGCATAGTCTGTGAAGTATAATTGGTGTTTTCCAAATAATCTTTTAGGTCTCAACAAACATTTGGAGATGAATTGTATTATTTGTTTTCCCAGAGTAAAATGTCAGCTTTGCTGAACTGCTTTAGTGACTCATTGTTTAGATCTTCCTGTCAATTTAAAAGTATAATTAATTACATTAGCCTTTTTTTAAACAAACTACTCACTGGGCATGAAATGGATAGCCCTATGATTTCATAAGCTGAGGTGGGGGACATTTATGATATCATCAGAATTAAGGGCATTTGAAATAGAAATTCACTCCTCTTCACCAAGAAGGCAAGAATCTACCATCTTTGACTACCTACATAGGTAAATCCTTGAGGATAGGGACTTCCTCAATTTGGTGTCTCTGTCCCTGATATAGCACCTGGCATGGTGCTCAGTACAAAGCAGGCCTATAATAAATGTTTGCTAATTGGTTGGTGTTCATTAACTGAATGAGGCACAGAGAGGCTAAATGACTTTTTCCCGATTACCTCCAATTTTAAATATAAAATCCTGTTGGCATCTAGAGCTTTTTATAAAGCTTCCTACTTTTCTAACCTTCTTATTCTCCACTTTTCTTTACACACCTTATGATCCAACTCTACTGCTCTCCTTGCTTTTCCTTACATAACACACCATCAGAAGATACCATACCTGTGTACTGACTGTCCCCAGTTCCTGGAATGTTCTCCCTCCTCACCTCTGACTCTCAATTTCCCTAAAGACTCAGCTCAAACTCTACCTTATTCAGCAGGCCTTTCCTGTACATCTCATCTGCCCTCTGAAATGAGCATTGCATTTACAGTGTGACCCTGAGCAAGTCACCTAACTATGATTTCTTAGCCCTTTTATCTCTTCTGTCTTAGAATTGAAACTAAGATAGAAGGTAAGGATTTTTAAAAATTGAATTCATATTATAGGTACCTTGTATGTATAGAATTATTTTCTTGTTGTCTTTCTCATTAGAATGTGAACTCCTAGAGACACAGAGCTTTTTCCTTTTATTTGTATCACCAGGGCTTAGTACAGTGACTGGCATAGAGTAAGTGCTTAATAAATGTTTATTGACTGACTGACTGACTGACTGACTGGTGAGCCTCAGAAATGAGACTGGAACTCTGGTCTTCTGCAGTCGAGATTTCTAGTCATTGGCTCTACTCCCTTGGTTAAGCAAGATATCTAAAAAACAAATAGTGCTAAACCTATCTCATCATACAAAGGAAAAGCAAGCATTTCTTCAATTGCTGTCTTGGCATATGAATGTGATTCATTGGAAAGTTGATAATAATAATGATGATGATGATAACAATAACCCCATCTAAGTAGCACTTAGAGGTTTACAAAGTGCTTCGCCATGCACTAGACACCTCAACTCCCAACGCTTTCAGTCAGAGCAATTGGTTACTAGGCTAACTGTTGCAATGTCTCATAGTCAGCTGTCTATATAGATAGCTGCTCAGCTATATTACGGGGATTGTTTGGATAATATCCTCCCAAGTGCTCTTTGACTAACTACAAAAATCTCATTTGGTGCCTTGCCAAGCTTCAATGGTTAGGCCTGGGAAATCTGGTACAGAGCCAAACTATAACATTCTCACTATGACTTATAGTCGTATTTCTTCTGTATTCATAAGATCTGGGTCTCAGTAGGAAAGAAGGAAGAATGTGGTGGCTCCCAGGATAGCATTATTTGGTATTGAATTAATATTTTCATTTAATCATTTTGGTAAAATGGGATTTTTATTTTCAAATATTTATGTAATTATTAATCCAGGCTGTGGTTTTCTAATTAATCAACAAATCTTTTTTGAACACATATTTTGTACAAGAGTACACTGGGTTCTTTGCAGGATACAAAGACAAGTGCTCTCTGGATACTTACAATCTTGTCCTATTGGAGAGAGATGATGGTATGATGGAAAAACTACTGGCTTTGGAGTCAAAACATCTGTGCTCAAATTCTGGCCCTATCTCCCACTACCTGTGGGCAACTAGTTGGCACATATAGATAGAATGCCAAGTCTGAAGTCAGGAATATTCACCAGCCTGAGTTCAAATCTATCCTGAGACATCTACTAGCTCTGTGACCCTTGACAAGTCACTTAACTGTTTGCTTCCATTTCTTAATCTATAAAGAGAGTTGGAGAAGGAAATGACAAACTACTCCAATATCTTTGCTGAAAAACTTCAGGTGGAGTGCTGAGGGAGTCAGAACTGAAAAACAACTAAACACCTCTCACTACTTAGGTGAACTTGTTAAAGTCACTTAACATCTATGGACTTTAATGACACTGCTGGGTTTGTACCCCAAAGAGATAATAAGGAAAAAAGACCTGTATGAGAATATTCATAGCAGTGCTCTTTGTGATGACAAAAAACTGGAAAACGAGGGGATGCCCTGCAATTGGGGAATGGTTGAACAAATTGTGGTATCTGTTGGTGATGGAGTACTATTGTGCTCAAAGGAATAATGAACTGGAGGAATTCCATGGAGACTGGAACAACCTCCAGGAAGTGATGCAGAGTGAAAGGAGCAGAACCAGGAGAACATTGTACACAGAGACTAATACACTGTGGTGCAATCAAATGTAATAGACATCTCCATTAGTAGCAATGCAGTGACCCTGAACAACCTGGAGGGATCTACGAGAAAGAACACTATCCACATTCAGAGGAAAAACTGTGGGAGTAAAAACACAGAAGAAAAACAGCTGCTTGAATACATGGGTCGAGGGGGAAATGACTGAGGAGAGACTCTAAATGAACATCCTAGTGCAAATACCAACAACATGAAAATGGGTTCTGATCAAGGACACATGTAATACCCTGTGGAATTGTGCATTATCTGTGGGAAGGATGAGATGGAGGGGAGGGAAAGAATATGATTCTTATAACCAAGGAATAATGTTCTAAATTGACTAAATAAATTTAAAAAAATCTATGGACTTTAGTTTCCACATATATAAAAATAAAAGACTAGATCAAGTGGCCTTTAAGGTCCCTCCAAACTCTAAGTCAATATCACTATAATTTAGACACCTAATACTATAACTAAATAGTCAAGTTGATCTAGAAAAAGTGAATTTTAAGACTGGTCAATTATCTGGATAATTTGGGCAAAATTGGAATTTCTTAATGACTTAAATGATTATTTTGTATACACAACCTGATTTATCTGACTTTATTTAATCAGATTATGTCTGTCAATGTATGTCAGTCAATTTATGACTATATTATTATTATCAATAATAAAAATGATTGCCTTCAACTATTGCTAATTAATCTATGAAATTGCTTTTTCAATAAACAATTTAAATGACCTAGTTGCTTAAGATTAAGTGAAAACAATACTTGGTTTTGGTCACTTATCTACCCATGAGAAAGAATTTTAGATATGGGAACAAATAATCTAATATCACTCCAAACTCTTCAATGTATGATTGAGATTAATAACGTGCTATCATTTAGTGAACTAAATGTTATTTTCTGACTTGCTAAAGAAAAAAAATCCGGATAATTAACTGCAAACTCACAGAATATCCATGTTGAAAAGTATCTTGATGGCCATCATATCTAACACACATGAGAAAAAGAATTCAATTTTACAACAAATATGACATTAACACAACTTTTACAATGAAGATTTAAGTTCATGGAGAACTCATAGATTACTAAGCAAGTCATTTCCTTTTTAGGCAGCTTGAATGAAAAAAAAATTGTTCTAGTCATCAAGTCTAAATTTTCCTCTTTATAACTTCTACTCTGCATAGGGTTGTGCTTTCTGGGGCCAAGGAGAATAAGTTTAATCTCTCTTCTATAAGACTCTCAAATATTTGTCCAGTCTCTTGAATTAACAGTCACATTCCACCCCCTACCTCACAGAGCTTTTACTTCTCTAGACTAAGCATTCCCAGTTTTTTCAATAAATCTTCATGCAGAAAAAAAAACAAAAAACCTCAAGGCTCTTAAGATAGCACTGGTACACTGGTATTGTTATCATAGTGTCTTCCTATGGACACATTCCATTTTATCAATGGCTTTCCTCAAATGTTTCATCTAGAACAGAGCCCAATACTCTAGATATAATCTGAACAGAACAGAGTATAGGAGTACTATAATTTTTCATTACCCAATATCATGCCTATCTTTAAAAAACAAAACAATACCCCTAACTTTCCATTATAGAATCAGTCTGTGTATTGGTTCCAAGACAGAAGAATGGTAAGGGCTAGGCAATAGGGGTTAAGTGACTTGCCCAGGGTCACACAGCTAGAAAGTGTCTGAGGTCAGATTTGAACCTTGGACCTCCCCTCTCTAGGCCTGGCTCTCAATTCACTGAGCTATCCAGCTGCCCCCAAGTCATGCCTATCAATGCAATCCAAGTTCACATAGGTTTTCTTGATTACAATATCAAACTGTTGGTGTGTATTAAATTAAACTTGTAGATCTCTACAATTTACAGGTTATTTGTCAAAAGAAGTACTATGTAGTCATGCCACTCCTATCTTGATTTTTTAATCCAAGTTTAAGAATTTATATTCACCTTAATTAAGTATTTTAATGACATTATTAACAAAATAATAATCTAGAATGTGAAAAGCAGTGTGACAAACTGTGTAGAATACTGCACTCCAAGTCAAAAAGTTCTGAGTTCAGAGGCAACTTGGGGGTTCAGTGGAATGAGAACCAGATTTAGAGACAGGAGGTCCTGGATTCAAATATGGCCTCAAACACTTCCTAACTGTGTTAATGTGGGGAAGTCACTTAACCCCAATTGCTTAGCCATTATTGCTTTTGTGCCTTAGGACCAAATACTTAGTTTCTATTCTAAGACAGAAGGTAACTGTTTTTTTTAAAAGACCCAAGTTCAAATTATAACTTTGACTCTTACTAGCTAGATGGTCATGAATAAGTCACAACTTCTTTGGGCTGCAGAGAGCTCTCTAAGATTATGTTATAATCCTCATCAAAAGATGGAGTTTTCACACCAACAAAAATCACAAGACTTTGACATTGAGAAAATGTGGTATTTATATACATATATATATATAGAAAGAGAGACTTTATAAGAATTTTTAAAACTCTGGTTCATCCTCATAGCATATCTTGAGATTAAGAAGGTTTCCTCTATTATTACTTTTTATATCAATAATAAAATACCTGTTGATTGTTTCCTGATTATCCCTTCTAGTTATTTCATATTTTTTCATTATATATCTTTCCCACTGAGGTATTAGGGAAATAATGTTGGCACTAAACTGCTTTAGGCAAAAGCTAATTCAAAGTTCTTTGCAATCTATCAAACATTGGATCAAATAATTTCAAAAGTAAAATCAAGTACCACCATCTCAATGCAGGTTGTATTTTATTTTTATTCAACAAAATTTCCAGTCTTCTTTTTATCACAGACATCATTTGCATTTCTTTCCTGTATGTCAGTACAAATGTAACTGATGATTACCTAAAATAGCATTATAAATATTCCTGAACTTCAAAATGTTTTTGAACTTTTTCTGCTAATATATAAACATATACTGCACACATTCAATTGTTGGTGCTAATCAAAGTGACAACTAAAAGGGAAAATAATAGATAATTCAAAAGTATGTCTATGTCTTTATATTACCAACACAAACAGTGGAGGAGGGAAAATATAATTAATTAAGTAATTTGTTGGTTTATTAAAGAATTGAGTGGGTTAACTTGTTTATTCAATTTGCAATTTGCTGCCTACTTGTGTATTCCTGTGTGAATTGTTCTAATACTAATTAAGCCAGAATTGAGAAGGGGAGTATAATCTAGTTTTTGTGCATATGGGAGCATGCCCAGATAGACATATGTACACATACACAGTCACACACACTGTACATGAAACAAACATGGAAATAAAATTACCATATTGTTCAACATTAGAACAGCATGAGAATTAGGTCTAAGTGGGAAAGGATATTCAAGGAACATGGCAAATGGGCACTGGTGCAATGGCAACAGAACTGTCTATGTGTGTGCATAGATGTTCTTTTCACATGCAAAATCTCATCAGAATTTGCTAATATAAATTAATAACATAAATATAATTCCATTTGATTAACATCCTAAATTACTATTTGAATAAGAATATCACATCTAAATTAGTGCAAATAAGAAACATAAAAGCCTGAGAAAAAAAATTTAAATACATTGAAATAAAGTGACCAATTATAAAAATTAATTCTTACATAATTATAATATTGATCAAGTAAAATATTGTAAATAATGTCATACAATCAATTCAAAAAATTTGCTTAAGTGATAATATATAATTTAATTTATGAAATTAAATTGTAAATTAAGATAAATATGAGCAAATAAAATGTATATAGTAAAAAAAAAATACCACATGAAGGCCTATTTTTTTTAAGGCTCCATTTAGAAAGTAGAGGTTGAGAGGAATTTTTAAATGGGCAACATTATAGTGTATATACAAAGATAAATGAGATAAAAAATTTCATTCTATAATGCAAGTAAAATACATTTATTCCTGGAGATTTTCTTGTTATATTAATCCTATTTAGCCATGGAACGAGGTTTTTCATTTTCATTACATCACATAAAATCCCAAGGCACTTTTTCTTCAAATTAGGGTTTATTCCAAGATAATCTGTGGGAGGAAAAAAGCAAAAAAAAAGTTAATTTTTAATTGGTTTTAAACATTAAAAGTCTATTACATTTTAATTACTCAATAAGTTACTTTTAATGCATATTTCAGAAAAAAATTATTAATATTTAAATTCCAAATACCTGTGAATTCATCTTTGGTTGGGGATGTAGTAGAGAAGGAAGTATTCTCTCTCTTTTTAATCCAAATTTTTCATACAAAGTATAAAGACTAATTTGTATTATGGTTACCCACTATAAAAGCCATATAATAAATTGATAAATTGCCCTTTCTTGATACTGTTACAAGGGAATCACCTTAAAAGACTGATATATATTAATTTAAGGTCGCCAAGGAATCAGCTATGTAATTCCTAAATGAAAAACTCAAGTCAGCCGTCAGCCTTTTTTGGAGTTTAATTACAATAGGAGCAAGAAAGGAATTAGAGATATATAGAGAGAGAGAAAGGGGAGAGAAGGGAATAGGGCTTAAATACCCCTTTTGTTTAGGCTGGGCCAAAAGGCCCAAGCCCTTAGATAGCTGGGGCAAAGAAAAGAGATCAGTCCCTATTACTCATGTGTCCAAAATGGAGAAACAGTCTCAGAGGCCCCCACCTTCAGCTTCCTTCAGAGCAAGCTTCCTCAGAGCCCAGGAACCACACCGACCAAAAACTCAACCCCCCTCTCCAGTCTCCAGACCCTCCTATCTTTAAGGACACCATCCAAGTTGCCTCCCCTCAGTCCTCACATCTACCAATCACTCTTCATCAATTTCCCTGTCAATGGAGGCTCTCGCTTAACCCAGGACCGCCCAGAGGTTTCTGGCTTTTGCACATGTCTGTTGAAGGTCATATTTTCAAATGATTAAATCTTTACTCCTTTGCTACAGCCCTTTCTAAATCCTGTTAACTTGAGTATGGTAGAGATTGGAATAATTAAATTTTGATCTAGGCTGCAGCCCTTACTCAATCCTATTAGGACTGAATAGGGTGGAGATTTATTCCAAGTATCTCCATTGTATCAATTCTAAAATCAATCAAGACTCAAAGAAATTCCTGTTCTATGCTTAAGCATAGGTCAAAGTCCTTTCCATTGTTCAGCAAAGGGTCTCTGTCCTAAAGTAATCTTAAGAAGGGAAGAGGAAGAACCTCCCATGCCAATGGGATTCCCATTCCAATAGACTATCAGTAAGAAATTTTCCAAGTATGAAATATCCCAATGGTGAAATTTCCAACATTTATAAGTCTAAGGAATTTTGAGGTTTACAATACATAGCATCCAGATAAAGAGAAAAATAAGTTGGACTTTATAATTTGAAAACTTACATAAGATGCTAAACAAAAATACTAGTGGACACTAAAGATCTAATTAGGATTTCTAAATAAATCATGAGAAGATAGGAAAAAAAGATAATTCCTTTAATAAAAATAAGAATATATGTAATATTTTAGAACCAAATATTTGCTATATCTCTCTTTTAAATATCTAGCCTCAATATAATATAGTTTCTCCTAAAAAAGATTTAGATTCCAGTAGAGTATCTGGACTTTATGATTTCTTTCAGGCATTATTAGTGTTTTGCTCATTATTATTTCCCTTAAATCAATATTATTAAATTAAAGAAGTTTTCTTAAAAGTAACTGATAATGGAGTTAATTAAATTTACTGTTACTTAATTTGAATTAATTTATAAAGTTCTTCATATAATTTGTCCACCTCTTCATCATTAGCAACTACTATGTGCATGTGAGATAAAATTATCTTCATAATAGTCTTTTTGCTCATTCTTATCATAAGCATTACAAGTCAAGGTTATGAAGTAAAAGGTACACAGATGAATGAAGACCAATGCATACAATGAAAGTATACTTCACTAGAAGACCCTGGATAAGAGTGTATATCATACTTGTGTGAGGAGTTATTTTAGTTCTCTTTCATTCTACCCAGAGGCCTATTCACATATAATTAAATTTCATGATGAATAATATACAAAAAGTAGGCCTTTTGCAAATGGACCAATCCACCTAAGAATTAACATAGAACTTAAGAAAGTCTAGCAAAAAGCTTGATCTAAGACTAGTTAGATCTAGATAGAAAATTTTATTTTAAAAGCACTTTTTGTTGAATTAAAACAATAGAGGTGATGTAAGAAAATTTTAATTATTTTTTAACTTCTTAATCAAGCTTTTTCTTTGAATGGACCAACTTTCAAATTGGCCTCTTATAGCATAAGGGCTTGAAATAGAATATTCAGGACTTGAATGTCTAATACGAATTAGGGGTAGATTTATTGGGATGATCTGTGTGGGATAAAAAGATAAAATATTGTTTTGAATTGGTTCTCAAAATATCTAAAGAAAGTGAAATTGTAATTCATCAATAAATTATTTTTTTCATGTACATTTTTCAAGCTTTCAAATAAACATTTCAGTTTAGGAAGATGACATTTTTGGAACTTATAACATTTCTCCTGAAACATTTTAGGAAAGTTCTTGAAAATGTCAGTCAAATGCCAGTATATTTGTATACTTGTGGAAGCTATGCAATATAAAGCTGGTTTCGTTAGCTCAAACATATCACAAATTGAAGCTATGCGATTTATGTTCATTCTAACTCATTATGCTATAATTCACATCAAAACTTCATAATATTCAGGAAATAAAACTAATTTGATCTAAGTTTTAAAAATCTTGCTTATTTCATTAATGTAGTTAATTTTTATTAATGTGTAGATTAGAATACCATGGTTTTCTTGAATGGACTTCTCCGTGGTACTGAAATTCAGGGCAGGAAAGTTTTACTGTCTTCTGAAAAGGCTATAAATTCAAAATATCTTTGGCAAGTGAAATATTTTAATATTAAAGGATAATTTTTCTTGTGTTTACATATTCTGTTTTCATATAGACAAGACTTAGAATTAGGTTAATTTTCAGTAGATAATTCAGAGTTCTACCCAAAAGAAAGCTACTAAGGAATAAAAGAACTACCATTGAGACCTTATTCTTATCCTCTCCCTTGAATAAGTTAAGACTACCAGATTACAAATAAGAGGGCGAAGTTAGACTCGTTACCTTGTTCATGTCCAAGTCATAGGCTGATATTAAAAAATCTTCATTGTATCATTTTAATTAAGTTTTATATCACTTTTATGTCCTCATTATTATAGTCATCCATGTTACATGAAGCAAATAGTCTTTTGAGTTTTCACTTTAACCTATATGTTTTAATAATTTAGAAGATCAGCTACTATTAAACATATATAATTTTATAATTTTTTTCTGGAGCTGACTACATAACTGGTTCACATACTCATATGATTTCCCAACATAAGCCAACTCATTTCTTTGTAATAAATACTGAGAGCCTGACTCATTCTCAATCTTTAATATTGACACTATTGGACTAATTTAATGGGAATTTAAAAGGCATTCTTTATTTATATTTTTTCTCGTATATGGATGGTTAGATTAATCTATTTCATGGTGATGAATCTCATTGGTGGAAGACCTATAACTTTCTGGAGCTTTATGAAATCAACAATATTGCATCACGAATCAGTAGAAAGAAGAATGCCTCACTATTTACATTAAATGATATAATTCTGTAAAATATGTTACAAAATGTAAAAGCACTATATAAATTTATATTAGTATTATATGTAGAAAATTCTTCCTTAATTTGAATGGTACATGTCCATATCAAGCATAGCTCACCTCATTTTGTGTTTCATTTAATATATAAATTATAAAGTTATCCTGATTATCTTCATCTCTAAAGAATACTTTGTTGGTATTCTAAATGGGAACATTTGACTCTTTTTCCTGTTGCCTATGAATTGCTATGATACTAGAGATTTTGAAAATTAGCCATCAATAATAATTTACTAAGTATATATTGTATGCCAAGACTGGGAATACAAATATATAAACAAAAATGTCCCTGCCCTCAAGCAGTTTAAATTCTACCCAAGAGAAAGATGTACATATATAAGTAAATAGAAAGTAATTTAGGGTGGGCTAGCAGGAAAGTGGGATATGTCAGTAAGAATCCTCATGTTAAGAGATGACATTGATCTGATCTTTGAAGAGAGCTAGGGATTCTAAGAGGCAGAGGTAAAGGAAGAGCTTATTTCTAACAAAGACACAAACATAGGTGATAAACCAGTAGTCCAAGTTCTATTGGGACATATATTAAAGAAAGGGCAATATGAGTATTCAAAAGTTATACTGAAGTGGGACTGTTAGGGCTTTGAATGCCAAACAAGAGTCTATATTTTCCTCCAAGAGGCAACTGAAAGCCAAAGGAACATGAGTTGGGTAGTCTCTTAATCAATATTGTCTTTTGGATTATCTTTTAGCTGTGTGGAGGATAAACTGGAGAAGAATGGAGTTTATTAGGAAGCCCCTGAAATATACCAGGCAAAGGGAACAAAGGTCAAAATATGGGTGGCTATGTGAGTATATAGAAGAGAGCATATATGAGAGGTTCTTCCTATGATTTAAACTAAAAATACATAGAAGTTATAGCTAAATGGAAGCCTGGCTTCCACATAGTTTTTGATGAGATAAGCAAGGGGATTGACAGAGTTGGTTTATCTGTATTCTTGAAGGTATCAAAAATATCACTGCTTGACCTGTTGTCATCTTATCTGGCCATGCTCAAAATGAAGATAAACAAAAAGAAAACTATTATGAAGAAAAGAACACCTTATTAACCAGTGTCTGGTGCAATGGGAAACAAGGCAGAAAAATTCAAGGAAGATCTTGGCATAGTCACCTGAGTAAAGTAGATCAATATATTGATATTGGTGACTTCATTATTAACGTGTAAGTAGAGAAGGCTCACAAACCCACATGCATATCCCTATATATACACTTATACAGACATAATCCATATGTACAATTGAAAAGATGATTTAAAGTTAAAGAGTGAAATATGCCAAAGGCTTGCATATTGTTCAGGAGCTTGTGTACCATTCATACTTTTCTGAAAGTGTTACAAGTTTTATATGATTTGATCTGTGACTATAAATATTGACATATGACAATAATAATTTATAATATTTTATATACAGGTAAATAAAATTTCCATTACAAGAAAATGACAATTTGCTTTCATCATTAGTTCTCTCTGGTAACGGGCAATGGAATGAGAACAGTGTGAGTTACATGAAAAGTACATATTTGATTAATTAGCTTTATGCTACTATATTAGTCACATCCTGATAATAAAACCAGGAAATGCAGCAGAAGGACATGACAAAAATAGGTATATACTTACAGGCCAGATTTTCTAAGGCTGTGTACACAGCGGGCTCACTGCTAACCTTGTTAACAGTCTTGCACATCTTTTGTAATCTAGAAAAAAATAATTAGTAGAATTTAGTTTTAATTGAGATACTGTGCAACTACAAAACCCAACAGTAATTTTTTGCTCATCATTTATCATTGGGTATAATGGTTACATTATCATATGTAACTAAACACAACAAAGATTGAAGACATAATTAGTTTTTTATTTTTTATTCCCCAGGTGCAATGAATATTTGTTGGGCTCTCATCAAGTTCTTACTTAATTAAATAATTTTCCTTTGATTTCAACATGGTTTTATTCCTCTCTATATCCAATAAGCTTTTCTAAAGCTTAGTTCTCTTAACGTTTTTTTTTCTGAAGACAATATTTAATGATCTTAAACATGAGATTATAATTTCAGAAAAGAGAACCCTGGTTTCATATTTTCATGTTCATCAACTACAGCCACTACATCATACAAGGTTTCCCTCAATTGAATTCATTCAACCTTGGCTTGAAATGTTGGCGAGCAAGGGAATTCATTACCTCACAAGGCAGTCCTTCCAATTTATGGACACCTCTGATTGTCCTTATATTGAGCCAATGTATGTGGACTTGCTATAGTTCCCATTCTTTTGGGCCCAGTTCATCCATGTGGAGCTATACAGATTAAATTTAATATGTCTTCCACATAACAGTCACCTAGATATTTAAACACTGCTAAAAAGATTTCTTTTTTTTTTAATTGACATTATTTTATTTGGTCATTTCCGAGCATTATTCATTGGATACAAAGATCATTTTCTCCCTCCCCCACCCCCCCACCTATCCCATAGCCACTGGGTATCATATGTAATCTTGATTCGAACCCATTCCCATGTTGTTGGTATTTGCATTAGAGTGTTCATTTAGAGTCTCTTCTCAGTCATGTCCCCTCAACCCCTGTAGTCAAGCAGTTGCTTTTCCTTGGTGTTTTTACTCCCACAGTTTGTCCTCTGCTTTTGGATAGTGTTTTTTTTTTCTCCTAGATTCTTGCAGATTGTTCAGGGACATTACACCACCACTAATGGAGAAGTCCATTACATTCGATTGTACCACAGTGTGTCAGTCTCTGTGTACAATGTTTTCCTGGTTCTGCTCCTTTCACTTTGCATCACATCCTGGAGGTTGTTCCAGTCTCCATGGAATTCCTCCAGTTTATTATTCCTTTTAGCACAATAGTATTCCATCACCAACATATACCACAATTTGTTCAGCCATTCCCCAATTGAAGGGCATCCCCTCATTTTCCAATTTTTGGCCACCACAAAGAGCGCCACTATGAATATTCTTATACAAGTCTTTTTCCTTATTATCTCTTTGGGGTACAAACCCAGCAGTGCTATGGCTGGATCAAAGGGCAGACTGTCTTTTATTGCCCTTTGGGGATAGTTCCAAATTGCCCTCAAGAATGGTTGGATCAGTTCACAACCCCACCAGCAGTGAATTAGTGTCCCTACTTTGTCACATCCCCTCCAGCATTCATTACTTTCCTTTGCTGTCATGTTGACCAATCTGCTAGGTGTGAGGTGATAACTTAGAGTTGTTTTGATTTGCATCTCTCTGATTATGAGAGATTTAGAACACTTTCTCATGTGCCTATTAATAGTTTTGATTTCTTTATCTGAAAACTGCCTATCCATGTCCCTTGCCCATTTGATCAATTGGAGAATGGCTTGATTTTTTTGTACAATTGATTTAGTTCTTTGTAAATTTGAGTAATTAAGCCTCTGTCTGAGGTTTTTATGAGGATAGTTTCCCAATTTCTTGCTTCCCTTCTGATTTTGGTTACATTGGTTTTGTTTATACAAAAACTTTTTAATTTGATGTAATCAAAATTATTTATTTTGCATTTTATGACTCTAAGTCTTGCTGGGTTTTAAAATCTTTCCCTTCCCAAAGGTCTTGCATGTATACTATTCTGTGTTCACCTAATTTTCTTATAGTTTCCTTCTTTATGTTCAAGTCATTCATCCATTTTGAATTGATCTTGGTGTAGGGTGTGAGGTGTTGATCTAAACCTAATTTTTCCCACACTGTCTTCCAATTTTCCCAGCAGTTTTTATGAAATACTGGATTTTTGTCCCAAAAACTGGGATCTTTGGGTTTGTCATATACTGTCTTGCTGAGGTCGCTTGCCCCAATTCTATTCCACTGATCCTCCTTTCTGTCTCTTAGCCAGTACCAGATTGTTTTGGTGACCACTGCTTTATAATATAGTCTGAGATCTGGGACTGCAAGGTCCCCTTCCTTTGTATTTTTTTCATTATTTCCCTGGATACCCTTGATCCTTTGTTCTTCCAGATGAACTTTGTTATGGTTTTTTCTAAATCAGTAAAAAAAATTTTTGGAAGTTCAATGGGTATGGCACTAAATAGATAAATAAGTTTGGGTGGGATGGTCATTTTTATTATATTGGCTCATCCTACCCATGAGCAGTTAATGTTTTTCCAATTGTCCAAGTCTAGTTTTAGTTGTGTGGAGAGTGTTTTGTAGTTGTGTTCATATAGTTCCTGTGTTTGTCTCGGGAGATAGATTCCTAAGTATTTTATTTTGTCTAAGGTGATTTTGAATGGGATTTCTCTTTCTAGTTCTTGCTGCTGAACTGTGTTGGAAATATATAGAAATGCTGATGACTTATGCGGGTTTATTTTGTATCCTGCAACTTTGCTAAAGTTGTTGATTATTTCAATTAGCTTTTTGGTTGAATCTCTAGGATTCTTTAAGTAGACCATCATGTCATCTGCAAAGAGTGATAACTTGGTCTCCTCCTTGCCTGTTTTAATGCTTTCAATTTCTTTTTCTTCTCTAATTGCTACTGCTAGTGTTTCTAGTACAATGTCAATAGACACAGAAAAAGCCTTTGATAAAATACAACACCCATTCCTATTAAAAACACTAGAAAGCATAGGAAAAGAAGGGTCGTTCCTAAAAATAATAAACAGATAATAAAAAATATCTAAAATCACCAGCTAATATCATCTGCAATGGGGATAAACTAGATGCATTCCCAATAAGATCAGGAGTGAAACAAGGATGCCCATTATCACCTCTATTATTTGACATTGTACTAAAAAGATTTCTAAGTCTTCTCTTCTCTAGGCTAAAACTATCCCTGTTTCCTTCAACCTATTCTTTTTTTAAGAATCAATCTACAACATTTATTAAACTTATTTATTATACAAATAGTATATATCAGGTTCTAGTCTCAGAACTTGAGATATACAGATAAAGGTGAAATAGTTATTGTCTTTAAACAATTTGCATTCCCTCAGAGAAGACACTATGGGGATCTTTTTAGTCTATTAAAGAAGTTAGTATAGTACCCTATGTTGATCTGATTAGAACTAAGTAGAGTTGAGGCTATTACTTCCTTTGTTCTAAGCATTCTATATTAACAGTAAAGTTCCTTGGGTTTTTTGACTGCTTCATCATACTATTCCCATTTTTTGTTGAAATATTGTTTTAATTTTTTTAAGCCTTACTTTCCATCTTGGAACCAATACCATGTACTGGCAGAAGAACAGTAAGAGCTAGGCAATAAGGGTTAAATGACTTGCCTAGTGTCAGAGAGCTAGGAAGTGTCTGGGGTCAAATTTGAATTCTGGACCTTCCTGCTTTAGATCTGACTCTTAATCCACTGAGATACCTAACTGCCCCCTTAAAATAGTATTTTAAAGTTTTTAGAACATATTATTATTAGATCATGTGTTTTAAAATCATCTATACCTCTTTCCACCCCCTCCCAGAGAACCATCCCACAGTTTTCTCTCGCTGGAATTTGGACAACTAAAATTCATAGGCATTGATCATAGAAAGTACTGCTGAGTCAGTTCTATCCCTTGTATATGTTATGTAATAGGGTTTGAGGGAATCAAAAGAACTTTCTATTTTGTAGAACATCCAAACAGACTCTTGTACAGTAAAAAAAAAAACACAAAACACAAAATCCTTAAGTAATCTATGAAAAGAACTAACAAAACTAGTATAAATAACAAAATGAGATCTAAAATAAATTAAATATTGTAAGGAGATTATGGGTAAGGTACTGATAAGACACAAACACCCAATGATCACAAATCAGACAACTTCTGACTCACAGAAAGAACCTCAGCTCTTAGTAGCACAGGTAAGTATAAGCAGTGGTGCAGGCTTTGGGTGGGATGAATAACCCAAATAAGAGTACAGAGCGTTGAGTCTCTGCTCTTATATCTGACTGCTGATGCTGGGTAGATTCATAGGGAGTCCAAGTGGGAGGAGACCCTTAAGGGAAGTCATTGAGTGGGTGGCCTAGGCAGTGAACTTTTTATTGATCCTAAATGCCTCATGGTTAGGAAATGCTAACCTTGCATATTTTGTTTAGATGAAGTTTACTGAATTGGTTATCACTAGGTTAGTCTCGCATCCCTTGCTTAAATGAAGCTGACTAAACTGGTTATTGGGTACATAGCTACTTTCTGGTCCATAGGCTGGTCGCTGTCCAGAAATGGAAATACTTTTGTCAGCTAGGACCTGGTAATAGCCTAATCTTTACAAATGTATGGAGGCATTCTTGTCTATTCATTGATTTTATTTCTATCAGAATATATATTTACAAGAGACTATTATATGCAGGAAGATAGAGGAAACATATTTTAAATTATATCATTTTAATGTATATTTGAGAATATCTTTACTTTCAGCAACTTGGATTTCTGAAAAAAAGATTTTTTTTAATGTCTTCATGATCCAGTAAAATGTACAACATTCCACTGCATGTATGGTTCTATAATGGGAGCTATAAAGATACTTGTCTATTTTCCATTTATTATCTTATGAGGAATTTTAAATATATAATACAGATAATGTTTTATCATCAAGTGGATGGAAAGTATTTTCCTGCCAGATATTTTGAAAGATGATAAAAGACTTAAAACTTACAACAACCCATTTGGGTCTTGATGGAATCTGGCTTTTTAAGGTTCGAGTATATGCCAATTTAGAAATTTCTACTCATTGTATTTACAATAGGATACAGCACTCAAATCTTGTCAGTTGTATAAATAATATCATACTGTGTTTAGTCTATTGCCTCCCAAGTATCAGGAGCTTGTGATTAAAGATCGTGTGCATTTACTATTGGAAAAAGATTACATTTTAAGAAAAAGTACTTTCAGTCTTACTTACAAGCTGGTACAGCGCAATCCCTTGTATTGTGATACAGTCGATAGAAGTGTTTGCTACATTCAGCTGAAAATGTGACTGGTCCTATTTAACAGTAAAAGAATGTTTATTATAAACAGAGAGCCATTATCCAAACTACTTTGCTGGCACTTTATTAACTGGGATAATGTTGCTACATAATTCACAACCTTGCATTCTTTTAAAAGAGCTTGACCATTCTCCCCTGTCCTTATCCATCTACTGTGGAAAAAGCAGATCAGGCTTATCATAAAATGTAAAAACCAACCAAAATAATCTTCCAATTTTGATCCACATTATCTATAGCTCACATAATGGAATCTCTAATTTTCAGAGGGGTCTCTTTAGCATAGTTGGGGTAGCAGAGCATTAGAACAATCTAGGAGAAGTCCAGCAATAATGGTGCCTAAACAGAACTGCATATATTAGGTCTTTCATTTCTTTACTTTAGTTTCTTTGGGAATTCTATTATTAGAAGACAGTTATAGTATCTAAAGCTAGACATTCATATTCTGTTAACTTCCATATTAATAAATAATAAAGCAGCAAGAGACCTTATGATTCTCTAGAAGAGCACTTCTCAAAGTGTGAGAGTCTTTCAGGGAATCTATGAAGTCAAAATTATTTTCATAACAATACTAAGACATTTGAATTTCTAACATAGTAAATACTGACAGATGTAGACCAAGTAAACAAAAGTACTTTGAGAGGTCCTCAATAATTTGTAAGAGTAAAAAGGTGTCCCCAGACCAAAAAGCTTAAGAATCAGTGCGTAGTGATCCTCAACCACCCTACTTTCAAGGAGGGGCACATCTAAACCTATCATAAAATGGCAAACTATCTTTTTTTTCTTTAAAAAGAACTCAAAAGGACATAGCACATTTGAATATGCAAATGAATTTGTGTATTGATAAAGCACTGAACTGTCTTATATTGTCAGAAAAGTCTTAATCTAGCATATCTTTCTTGCTGCTTAACCCAAACCACTCTAAATACAATTCTGATGTCAATAATATTTTAATTTATGGTTTTTATTTATAACAGAGCATGGTAGAGTGGAGAGAAGTCTGGCCTTGCTATCAGGGAGAACTATATTCAGATTCCACCTCCATCACTACTACATATGTGACCTTCCTCTCATTATCTCAGGCTTTTTAAATTTAAAAATAAAAGATCTGAAATTAATGTCCTCTAATATTTCTTTCAACTCTAAATCTTTGATCCTATGAGAAGTCTCACCCATGAAAAGGGCTTTACCATTACTTTTCCCAGTTGATATGTGATATGTGATGCATCAGCCAGGATAACTGAATTCATAATCTGTATTACTTTTTATTTCCTTGATTATGGCATATTGAAATCTTATCAAGAAATAAAGTTTTTACCTGTGAAATGCTTTATGAACTTCTCCTTTAAGTTCAAATCCCTTGGAAGTATTTCTACAAAGAAAATATATGCTATATTAATTGTTTTAAAATATTTAAAATACTGAAATAAACACACAATTATATCATCAATTTTATTTTTAAATGCTTTTATCCACCAAGCATTTGTACTAGAAGAAATTTGTTCCCACAGTTAAGACTTTTATAGTGGGATATAAATCCATGTATATACAATCCTATTGAAATCATTACTGTGGTATTTGTAGTCTTGTGCCTAGAGACTATGAATATGCTTATTTTATAAACATAAAGTTCTTAATAAAAGAACTGTAGAGTCATCCTTTGGGTTTTAACTTGAAAATGGTAATTTGCACAAAAAGGCTCCAGGATGTAGTAGATCAAAGGCTGACCGTGAAATTAGGTTCATGTTCTGTCTCTGACATACACTAGCTCTTTGACCAAGGACAAGTCATATCTCAGGACCCCAGGAGAATCTCTAAGATTATATATTACACATGTGCTGCTAATGTGTATGGGTGGGTGAAGACTTTGCCACTAGTACTGCCTAAAATTCATGAAATCCCAGGTCTTGGTGAAAAAGAAAATCATTTTACTGACTGGAAATCAGAAAGTTAGAGTGCTATTTCTGGATCTGCACAGATGTACCATAATATTTCTGCCTATCTCAAAGGCAAACATTATAAAACTCTTTAAGCTCCTTGGAGACAAACACTATTCATACACACAGACACATAACAATTCCAATTATTCCCATTATGTTTATTCCTACACCAGGAAGATATAGGTTCAAGCCTTGCCTATGAGTGCTGCTGGATAAGTCATTTAACTTCTCAGCATTTTATTCAACACTCAAGTTTATAAGTTATAGAGGAGATGATCTACAATTGACAGAGGAAGTTTCCTCCCCAGGGAATTCTCTGGGCCACTGAAAACACAGGTCCCATTCCTATCTCTATCCCCTAATACAGAACCATGCAGTTCTTCTATGAGTTCAATTATATGCAAAATAGGTCACAAAATGGGAAGACAACACTTTCCCTCCTTAAGTGCAAATCAGCATCATTCCAACATCCTGGCTGTTACTGCTAGGGGCAGGTAGTCAAGTGACAGGATGAATCAAGAATTGTAATTAGAATTAGGTTCACCTGAGGCTTCAATCCTTTCTCAAACAGTAACTGTATGACCCTCAGAAAGTCACTTACCTTCTCTGTCTCAGTTTTCTCATCTGGAAAATGGAGATAACAATAGCACCTATATCACACAGTGGCTATGAGGTTGAGATAACACCATATAAACTTGTTGATTGATTATTTTTCAGTTGTGTCAGACTTAAAACCTTCATTTGGGATTTTCTTGACAAAGGCATTGGAGAAGCATGCCATTTCCTTCTCTAGCTCATTTTAGAGAGGATGAAACTGAAGCAAACAAGATTAAATTACTTGCTCAGGGTCATGCACCTATTAAGTGTCTGAGGCTGGATTTGAACTTGAGTATTCCTGACTTCAGGCTCTAGGCTCTGTACACAGCAGCACCTAGTTATATAAATGCTAACTTTAATTAGTCACTTATGCCCCTAACATGCAAAACTAGAATTTTCTTTTCAGAACAATCTCATTCATTCAAGAGAAGTCAGGGCACTCTGTAGTTTTCTCCCATTAGCTTCTTATAGACTTATAACTACAATGATTACTATAATGATGATGAAGATAGTTTGCATTTATATAGCATTCTAAGATTTTCTTTTCTTTTCTTTTGTTGCAATCTAAGATTTTAAAATGGAATTCATCCCAACAGTGGGCAGAAGGCAGTACAAATATTATTACCGTTTTACAGATCAGAAAATTGAGATTCTTAGAAATTAAGTGACTTTCTTGGGGATACTTATACAGTATGGGTCAAAATAACCTTTCAGGCTCAACTCTATCCTGATTTTTAAATCTAGAATTCTTTACACTGTCACTCTCCCATCATTTTATTGGAGAATTTCTTCTATATACATAAAAAGGAAATACACCTAATACATATGTAGTAGTGAAAAGGATATTTATTAACCATAAACAAAGGGTTATTCTGGGTCACCATTCAGTATGGCATTACCCCATCTGGAAAGGTTAATGCTATCTGGACTTGTGCTCGTACAGAAGAAGGAATTCTCTCACCCAGGAGTTATGCGCGTCGCACAGACCAGTAAATGATACTCCCCTTTGGAATAAGGGAGAATGTAGGCATCCACCCAAAGCTGACAGCTCAGTACCAACCATCCTGTGCCCCTCCATAAACCATACACAGGCCTAACTGAAGGGAAATAATGACAGATCTTAACTTGATTCCACTAACAGTTCCACTAGCAACTGGCAGCTTCGCAATATATGCAAACTGGAATTAGGTTGCAGAATAATTGGTGATAAAGAATGCATTTTCTTAATGTGAATCTGCTAGGGCTCTCCCATACAACTATGAATTTATTCACTAATGCTAGCTGTTCCTTCATAATTCAGAAAACACTCACACGCATATACTATGCTACCAAACATAGCAAAGTGGTCTCTGTGGTGTCAATATTCTGTGTGATATTTGGCAAAGTAATGAGAGTGATCCTTTCTGGGAAGCAAGCCAGCTGAATGCAGGAGATTTTATAAATACTCGTATTGGCTAAAAGCAATTTGAAAATGTTGTTTATTCTATAGAAAAAAATGTGTCTCCCTGATAATTTAATTATCTTTTCCTATAGCATGATTTTTTAAAATCACGTGTTCTCCCTTTGACCCAGATATCCCATGTTCATCCTATCTCCCAAGAAGGTAAAAAAAATTATAAAATAACATTATATAACAAATACTTATAACAGCACTTTTAAAGTAGAAAAAATAGAAACAAGGTAAATGCTCATACCTGGAAAATGGCTGCACTATCTATGGCATATAAATATAATGGAATATTAATATCTCTTAAAATAGCATGAACACAAAGAAGTATGAAAAATGCTTAGATACACTCAGGCAAAGTAAAAGAAAAAAAGAAAACTATACATAATGATTATAACAAAGTAATTTCTGGAAAAGTATAAAAAAATAAAAACTGAATGCTCCAGAATTATAATGATTAAACCTAACCCTAAAGAAGAGAGGAAAATACAACTCTATCCTTCTTTATAAAAGTAGGTGTGGAATACTGCCTACAGTGTCAGATGTTAACTTCAGGACTTTTTGTTTCTTCCTTCTATGTTCTTTGTTTAAAAGGAATGATTTTCTGGGTGGGGGAAGATGAGATAATATTTTTTTTAAAAACCAGTAGCAACAATAGAAATATCTTTTCAAGCTGGTAAGCTCAAATTCACCAAGAAGGAAAAATCATAAATTTTAATAAATTATTTCACCTTTTAATTAGTAATTTTATTGTGATTAATTTCTATAGAGAACTTAGATATATAAGTTCTATAATAACAAATATATCAAATACAAATAAATTTCCTATGAACTTATGATTAAGTAAGTAATCTTTGACAGGTAAAACACAAATTTACCACTGTTATGAATAAAAAGTAATCTCAGAGACTTTATACTAAATTGCAAATATTTATTAGTAAAGAGAAAGAAAGTAAGAAATAAGATTTCCAGACTATCTAACTCAAAGTCCCTAGCCAAAGGTACCTTTGCTTCATCAGATCCTAGATTCCCCATGGACCCAACTAACCACATATTCAGCCCAGATAAATTAAGGCCAACCAATTGGAGGACTTGAGTTCAGGAAGTGATGGGAGTCCAAGAAAACGAGTTCCTGAATTCCCAGCCTGCATGGTCCTGGCCAGGCTGGACACCTGCTCTGCCACTTGCCATAGATGGTGTACATAGATAGGCACCAGATCACCAGTGAGAGAGCTCCTTTCACAAGCCCACAAAATGATGGAGAAAGAGCCTGCCCAACACATATTGGCTTTTTAATCTAAGCCTGAACCTTTCCCCTAAGGTTTTCTAATTAGTCAGGCTTTCACTTCATTCCCTACATATCACATCCCTTTACCACAGGTCAGGAATCTCACCTGCCTCACTGGCAAATTAAGATGCATGACTCTGTGCCCTCTATTAGGTGAGACTTATAGAATCTAATGGTCTCCTATATATTTAATTAGCACATCATTTGGTAATCAAAACAGTATCAAATCATGACTTTTGTGGCATGTGATTTTCTGATATAAAATATTTGTTCCTTTAGGGGCTTGTAGGTAAGATACTGTTATAAAATGATTTTATAGGCTCCATTTTCCCTAAAATATTAAAATAGAATCTCTATTTAATGTTTAATAATCACATTAGAGTATCTCAATGGAAATATAAATGAATCAACCTCTAAAAAATTCTTTTGGGTTAAATTAATAAGAGTGTCCTGTCCAAAACAAGGAAAGCAAAGTTTTGTTGTATTCTGCTCTTATCAAACTACCTCTGAAGTACTTTGCTTGATCATTGGACACTACAAATTAGGAAAGACATTACCCACTAAGATTTGTGCAGGGGGAGCTAAAACCATAGAATGAGCAGACAGAAGGTAAGGCTTAAAAAAAAATTCCTAGCATATAGCAGACACTTGAATTGAACTGGTAAAATGGATTGTACTTTTTCCACTCAGTTCTCAAATATAAACTATTAAAATGGGTGAGAGTTTGAGGGAGGCCAATTTAGGGTTGACCTAAGTAAAAACTGCATAATATTTAGAATTCAAATAATGGAATAGTTTGCTCAGGGTCTATGGTGAGCTCTCTGTTACCAGAAGTCTTCCGTGAGAAGTTGGAATAATCATTCATTTGGGGAGTCATTATTTGAGTAGACTGGACTCAATGACCTCTTAGGTCCCATCTTATTGCATGAAACTATGAAGAAGCAGCCAAATAGCCAGCATCTTAGGCCAACTATTTGAATAGTCCTTTGGGTCTGAAACAGATAGTATTTAAGAAAATGTCTACATTTCAAATCTTTCTTCTTTTCTTCTCTTACCTTCCAATCTTTTCTCAAAACCTAATGGTTCTGTTTTGGCATTATTCGTCACATCATTCTCTTCACTTCACAGCTGTTTTAATTTGTGCCTATTGCAACATCTGCCTGGTTGATTTTGCCTACAGTCTTTCCCCTCTCCAATTCATCCTTTACATAGCTGCCAAAATTATCTTTCTAATATAAAAGTCACTCACCTGCTCAAAAATATTTAATGGCTCTCCATTATTTAGACACACCCCTTAACCTGGCTTTTAAAACTGTCTGATAAGGTTTCAATCTACCCAGCCATCTTTATTTCACTTTCCTTTTCACCATGATAGATGAAAACTAGACTTCTGACTCTATCAATTTCTCTATCACATTTAATCACCAAAATCCATCCCATGCCTGAGTTACATTCCCTTCATATCTCCGCCTGTTGAAATTCTTTTTTCAACTTAGATGTCACACCTCTTCCATGAAGCCTCTGTGACCCTTCATGGAAAGTGAAGGATCTCAATACTCTCATAGAACTTTGTCAAGACCTATCCATCAGCCTACCATTTTCCACATTTACTTATGTATATGTTGCATTTCTCCTATTGGATTTTAAGCACACTGAGGACAGGGACTGTGCTATTTTTCATCTAATTTTCCCTAGCATTGTATCTTGAGCAGTTAGTGAATGCTTGTTCATTTAAATGGATTTGAATTAATTGTCCCACAATTATGTAAAATAATCCTAAGGGTTATTTTAAAGAATAAATGTCCCCAGCATATTAGAAATACCTCTTGATTTATTAAAATTTAATTTATGTAAGCTCATAGAATCTACAATACAATACAAGGTAGCCTTTCTTTGTTTTCTTATGGTCACTTAGAAAAATACTTCTTTGCACTTTTCCAATTTAATGCTTATTTCCTCTTCTCCTCTTTTAGGCACAAAGTCTATAGGCACAATAGTCTAGGCACAATAAGTCTATGAAGCATTGTGGAGTCTTAGATGATTGAAACTGGAGGGTTCATCTAGTCCAAATTTCTCATTTTATAGATGAGTAAACTGAGTCTGGAGAAATCAAAGAGCTTACTAAAGTCAGGACAGATAGGCAACACAGCAGATAGAGTGATGGGTCTGGAGTCAAGAACTCTTTCAGAGTTCAAATCTGGCCTCAGACCCTTACTAGCTATATGATCCTGGGCAAGTCATTTAACCCTATTTACCTCAGTTCCCTGATCTATAAAATGAACTGGAGAAGGAAATGGCAAACCACTCCAGTACCTCACCAAGACAATACCAGATGGGGTCATAAGTGCTAGGACACAAATAAAAGTAAATAAGAGTAAGTCAAGCTGGAAATGAAGTGAGAAACATGACTGAACCTTCTGTTTGAAGGCATCCTTATGGGTTTCTTCACCAGATTACAATCTATATTCAATTTTGGGCTGAATATCCTTGAAGTCAACTCATCCTCATCCCACAATCTTCTGCAACTAAATTTACCTAACTCTTTTCCACAATACTTTAATGAATGTCAACTTATGAGACTATTCCAAACACTATCATGAAGTGTTGAAATCAACGATTTTGAAAATGAGCAATTATTTATTTACCATTTACTTTAGATTTTTAAAAATTAGAGCTGGAGAGATATTGGAAACCTTTCAGTCCAACCCGTCCTTTTTGCAAACAAGGAAAATGAGGTGCATGAGGTTAAGTTATTTGTCCAACATTACCCAGGCAGTAAACATAAGAAGATAAGATCTGAACACAGATACAAAGATACAAAGAATTTCCCAAATGACTTGCACATACACGAAAAGAAATTATTAAAGCAATTTTTAAATGCTGTACATTTATATATTTTTTCTCTTTTTTTCTTGGGTTTGTGTTTGTGATTTTATTGAGATTCTTTTCACTGAACCACACTATCTTCTTGTTGATAATCTTTCACCAGTTTTTATTCAGGTGTATATTCATTGCTTACATTCCTGCTCCAGGTCCTCGGCTTGTTATGGGGTGAAACTGGACGTCTGAGTATAAGATCCAGCAAAGTCTAACAAGATTTGAGCTTTATATACAAACCTAGCAATGCAAGGCCAACATAGGTTCAGAGTGATGAGTCGCTGCAATTCATTAAAATTTTTATAAAAATAAAGACATTTATGCTGCATAGGTGAGTATTACGGGTTGGAGGGGAGGAGGATAATAATCATTAAAATTATGACTGCTTAAAGTGTTGAAGTAAATACCATCATTTCTGCTAAAATCTAATGATATTTTTACTTTTTCACAGTTAGACATACTTTAAGGTGGGTATAGAGGTTCATAAGACAAAATATAATAGAGATTAGTATGTGCACAGATAGCCCCAAAGAGCCAATTTACATGCTTCAGAGCACAAGAAAATTAATCCCATTTGATAGCTGTTCACCTTGACATGTCTGATTATTTTTTTTCCATAAACAAGTTGCTAAACCTTCCCAATTATGCTCAAAGCATTGTATCCTCACAAAGATTTGGTACTTATTAATTACATTTGTAATTAATTTGTGTTTATCTAATGATAATTTTGATACAAATCAAGCCCTTTTCAATCAACACTTCTCTGGCTAAAATTGATTAAACAGTCTAAGACAGATAAAATTCCAAGCCTAAAGTGTGGGAAAGGATGGGTTTTATTGTTCTCAGAAATAAGAATGGATGACTTCTGACACGAATAGATCTGATGTGAAAATATCTAGGCTTTGGTTCACTAGACATGCCTTTCACCTCTCTTACTTCAAAAACTTACATGGATCAGTGCCCTGATATAATCACACTGTTTACTAAATGAAATTCCCAATGAAAAACTTAAAGTAGAGAAGGACCATCTATTTGATACTTTTGCCAAAAATAAAATAAAGGAAAGAATTTTTGTTCCCCCTATCAACCAATGAACAAACACTCATTAAACACTTACTAGCTGTGAAGATCTAGGTCAAGCGTAGGAGATTCAAATTTAAGAGTTAAGAGCTTACATTCAACAAAAGGGAAATAAAACACTCAAACAAAACACTGAGTAAACACAAGGCATATACAAAGGGAGGGGGAGAGAAATAATGTGCTAAACCAGAACAGGCATCTTCAAAGGATGCGGCATTTGAACTGAGCCTTTAAGGGAGGTATAAGTTCCAAGAGGTGGAGGCAAAAAGGAAGAGCATTCCAGACATGAGTAATATTCAAAGGCATTGAGGTGAGAGATTTATAGCCATGGGCAGGGAACAAACAGCCCACAGGCCAGCTTGACCTGAGCATACTGTGGCTGAGGGTAAGCAGTGTGTAAAGCAGAGGTGGAAAGAGTCAGATTTTGATGAATTTTAAAAGCATAAAGGAGAAATTTAATTTGTATCCTCTAAAGTTTCCTAGCCAAAGGAACAACATAATCAGACATATTTAAGGAACGCCTTCTTGGCAGTTGTTTGGAATATGGATCAGAGAAGGAGTTTGACTGAAAAGAATCAAATTAAGAAGCTATTCGAGTTGGCTATGAAATATACAGGTAAATGAGAGGTAGCTGTGGCTCAGTGAATAAGAACACTGGCCTGGAGTCAGGAAGACATGAGTTCAAATCTAGCCTCAAACACTTCATAGCTGGGTGACCTTGGGCAAGTCACTCTTGTCCTCTACTTGCCTGATAAAAGGGATCCACTGGAAGTGGAAATGGCAAACCACTGCAGTATCTTTGCCAAGAAAACCTCTGTTAATAATCATGGTCCATGAGGAGTCAGATGTGACTAAACAACAATAACATGACATATACAAACATGCCAACTATTGGAAATATGGGACTGGCGCTCAGGAGAAAAAGAAGAGCCTGATATATAAATTTTTGAGTTCTCAGTATAGAAAGTCATAATTGAATCTAGGAGCTTCTGAGATATAAATTCTTATGGAAGAGATATAAAGAACATGTATATATGTATATATATGCACACATATACATGTACACACAGGGTCTCTACACTGGTGAATCATGGATCTAGAACATCGAACAAATAAAAAATATCCATAATAATAATCCAAATAATGAACAGAAACATTCAAAAGTATCTTAAACCTTAGAATTAAACTAGAATCTTAGAACTATCCTAAAAAATGAGGTGTCCTAGAACTATTTATTTTGAAAAAGTTGGAAAGACCTACATGAACTGATACAGAGTGAAATAAGCAGAACCAGGAAAACATTGTACACAGTAACAATAGTAATGTGGAATGATCAACTGTGATAGACTTTGTTACTAACAGCAATATAGTGATCCAGGACAATTATGAAGAACTTAGGACAAAGAATACTATCCACCTCCACAGAAAAAAAACTCTTGGATTTTTCACATTATTTTATTAGTACTTTATTTGGGGTTTTGGTTAGATGAGTATTCTCTTGCAACAATGACTAATATGGAAGTAAGTTTTGCATGATAATATTATATATAACCCGGGTCAAATTGCTTATCATCGATAGGAGAGGGAAGAGAAGGGAAGAAGGGAGACAATTTAGATCATATAATTTCAGAAAATGTATGCTGGAAGTTGTTATTACATGTAATTTGGGAAAATACAATATTAAAAAAGAACTCTTTAGTGACAATGTGTAGCATTTCTTTGATTGAAGGACTGGGGTTTTCTTGATTCTTTTTAAAATTTTAAACTTAACAAACATCAAAATGGACATTTTCATATATAAAAAATGAAAAGGAGAATTATAAATAAATATCACCCTATCATCTGTAGCTTGCTTTTATTTTTAAATATGTAAAAAATTTAGCCTTTAAAGTTTCAAAGTTCATCATCTTATTTGTGTTTTCTTCTGGACTTTTTAAAAGGCTTTTAAAAAATGAGAACTAACACAAGATGATTCCTTTTAATATTTTATAAACCACTTCATTTTATTCAAAACTACAAGGTTAACAATTCCAAATTGAGTGGTAGTTACTTTTTTTTTAATGATGTTGTTATTCTTTCTAATTCTTCTCTGACTTGACCAATTCTAAATATGTGATTCTGTCTGGGCTGCAGAAGAATGTTTGGACATACCCCATGCAATCCCTTCAGAAGATGGTCTGCCTTATAACTCTCTCAAGATCCTAAGTCCAAAAATCCTGTCCATCTTATTCACATCTGCTTTGCCTCCTTTCCTACAAAATAAAATTAAGTAGGATAGCTTTTAACATACCAAAAATGTCTTCTGCAATGTAACTAGAAACAGAATGATCTGGATGTTACAAATTTCAACTAAGACAAGTAATTTGTTCTACAAATACCTATTTCATAAATGCATTTATTTGCAACCACAAAAAAAAAAACATCTCTCATCATCTCATTACGTTATACTTTGTTGACATGTTATCTAGAAGAGCTCACTGGAAGTCATAAAAATTGCTATTCCTGAGAACAGATTTTAAAAGGACTTCAAAATATGTATCACAAGACGGTGGCTCTTAGTCTTTAGTATTATGTACCCCTTTGGCCATCTGATGAAGAATATGAAACCCTCTTAAAATATTTTTAAATTAAGAAAATACATGGAACTACAATGGGACCCAATGTATTGAAACACAACTATCAAATATTTCTTTAAAAAACAAATTCACAGACCCCAGGTTAAGAGCCTTTGCACTATACAATTGCTAACATAAACATAAAAGTGTACTGATTGCTGTGTCAATAGTCTTTTGCAGAATCATTAGGTAAGGTAGTGAGAAATGCTACATATAGAATCAAATAAATTGATCAGTAAAACACTGTGGCAGAAAGTAGGAATTTTATAAATAAAACCATTTGTAGAATTGGGAAGAATACTTTAAAAAATCTAATTTATAGAGAATTTCAAAAAAATAATGGTTATTGCCTAGTTTTTATAATATGCTAAACTAGAGATTAAAAATATTATATTACCAAATAGAAATTCCATTTTAATGAAAAGATGCTTAAATTATAATAAGCATGTTTTTGAGTCCAGATACACAGCAATACATATACAGCTGATTGAGTAGGAACACTAAACTGGGCAGAAGCTTATGAGACAATCTATCAATCATCAATATTTTTGTGGTCTTTCATTAAAGTGTCATTATTGCATGAGGGCAATTTGGTGACACAGTGGATAGAGTGCCCAGTCTGAAGTCAGGAAAACTCATCTTCCTGAGTTTAAATCTAGCCTCAGACCCTCTGTAGCTCTCTTACTTTGGGCACAATTAACTCTCAGTTTCCTTGTCTGTCAGATGAGCTAGAGAAGAAAATGGAAAATCACTCCAATATCTCTGCCAAGAAAACCCCAAATGGGGTCAAGAAGAGTCAGCAATGTCTGAAAAATGGCTAAAAACAACAAATTGTCACCTGACAGTCTGATATGGCCACATCTATTCCCCCTTATTATCCAACTACATAATAATACCATCCCATTCATTCTATTCCACTTTATTATCCAACTTTGTGCTGCCTCCCCAGTCATGGACCCTTCTCTCCCCTTATTTGAATAACTGTCCCAACTACAGTTTTAATACTCTTGATTTAACCCTCTAAATTTGTAGAAAATAGTGAACTCTTCACCTTAACATAGCATTCAAGTAACTCTTTCTAATCACAGCTATATCAAGGGGGGGTAATTGTAAAGGGAGCTCCCTTTCTCCTCTCTTATGTTCTGTGAATCATTCTTAATCAACAGCATCCCAAAGAGGCAGCAGCATTTTGACCAAGTTCATTCTTCATAGATAGTGCTGAGATAAGCCTTCACTCAACACAAATCCAATGGTCAGAAATTAATTCTAAGTGAATGAAGTCCAAGATAATGATTTTACGGTTCTGTGCACTCTACTGTGAAGATTGGCTCTCCTTATCAGAATGCAAGTTCCTTGAGAACAAAAACTGTCTTTGCTTTTATATTTATATCTATCACTTGGTTTGGCAAACAGTCAATATTTAATAGATGCTTTTTGAATTATTTGTTAATTTTGTTTCAAAAACCATACTTTATTCTATATTGGAATTTGCTCTGGAACTTTTTGTAACTAAGTATATAGGTTCTGACAACCTCACCATCATCTTCTTAAGACTGACTCAATTTTTTTACATTTGTGAAATATCAGAAGTGTGTATCTTTAGTGCTAAATACTGCAGCCAAATTCTATCCCTAAAGGTTTTTTCTCACAATTTCTTCTCCTACCCATATTTCATATACTTTAATGGTCCCATATCATATAAATGTTATGGGACCATAATTTTTATATATAATGCATATATTTATATTTGTTAGTATATACTATATTAATAACAATCAGCAAATATCATAAGCAAAATAATAAATTAATAATAAATTAGTAAAAATATAATATATTTTGGACAGCATATCATATATTATATTAGCATTACATAAAGATATTAATGTGATTCAATAAAATTTTTTTAAAACTTTTTTCCCTGTTAATCCCTTAAAAATAACTTACACCAAGGGCAGTTGAGTAGCTCAGTGAATTGAAAGACAGGCCTAGGGATGGGAGGTCCTGAGTTCAAATTTGAGCTCAGATACTTCCTAGCTGGGTGACCCTTGGCAAGTCATTAACCCTCATGGCCTAGCCCATATCACTCTTCTGCCTTGGAACCAATACTTCTATAGAACTACTGATTCCAAACAGAAGCTAAGGGTTTTTTTTTTAATTACTTACCCCTCAGGAATAGAAAAAAAAAATTAAATTCTGTCCTAAACATGTTAATTATTATGAGCATTGTTCTTTCTCCCCTCAATTTTTTCTAGTAACTGGCTCAGATGATAGCATTCTGAACTCCTAAGAAAGAAGAAAACAAAATCTTTTGAAATGTCAGACCTTCCTGCTAAATCAGATATTACCTAAAAGCTCAAGAAAATTCACTTATATTTGTACACATCACAAAATCATGGGACACAGAAATGGAATGGGTCTAAGCAGATCTCCAGTCCAATCCATACTGGAAAAAGAAGCACTCTTATAACATTACAAGTCATCATCTAGCCTTTTCTCCTGTGAGGGGGAATGTCCAACTTCCAGAGGCAGCTCTTTCTACTTTTGAACAGCTGTGTTTCTATGGAAATGTTTCTTCCTCTCAAGTATAAATATCTCTCTTTGCAAATTATGCCCATTAATCTTGAACTCTGGGGTCAAATAGGTTGCTTCCTTCAAAAGAATGCAAATGACTTTCAGCAAATAACTGTTGTTTTCTCCTAAAATTTCTGGGAGCTGCCAGAGGGAACTGGGAGGTTAAGTGAACTTGCCCAGGGCCACACAGCCAGTAAGTGTCAGTGATGAGAGATGGGACTTATGTTCTAAAGCCAATCATGTGAATTGCTTCTCATTTCACTGCCTGGCAAGTCATGAGTGTTTCACAACATTCTTTGATGGAGGCTAATATTACAACTCTCTACCATATCCAGATTGTGTTGCTTCTATTGCACATTAGTCAGGCAGTAAATAAGTAATCATTAAATATCTATGACATGCCAGTCCCTGTCCTAGGCAAGGAGGATACAAAGAAAAACAAAAGATAGTCCCTGTTCACAAGGATCTCCTAGTCAATTAAGTCAGAGGATGGGATGGAAAGAGACAGAAGGCAAACAACTATGGAAAAACAAAGTATGTTCAAGATGAATTGGGGCAAATCAAAAGAGAGATGGTACTAATATTAAGGTGGATTGGGAAAGCCTTCTTACAAATAGTAGTGTTTTAGCTGAAACTTGAAGGAAGAAGGAAACTGCTAGGAGGATCAGTGGAAAAAGTACTAGATCTGGAGTTAGGAAGACCTGAGTTCAAATGTGACCTCAGACACTTCATAGCTGTGTGATCCTGGGCAAGTTACTAAATCTCTATTTGCCTTAATCCACTGGAGAAGGAAATAGCAAACCTTTTTAATGTCTCTGCCAAGAAACCTGAGGGACTGTATTGCCATGCTGTAGTACACAGAGTCATGAAGAATTGGACATAGCATTGAATGACTGAACAAGGAGGAAGAGGAATAGAAGAAGGAAGCCAAAGAAGCCAAAGGTGGAATTGAGGAAGGAGAACACATCCCATGCTAGAGGCCATCAAGACATGATGTTTTGACATGGCCACTCATGGAAACCAGGAGGTCCAAAGTGGTTCCCTGGAAGGATGGAGATATCCACATGGCTCCCCTCTGTTTGACTTCTCTTACTAGCATCCTTTAGTACAGGAATTGCTGTGATCATTGTTCTCTCCCTAGTTTCAGGAAAAATAATATGAGAGCAAAATACTTGAAGGATTAATACTAATGCTCCACATCATCTACCCAGAATATCACCAAAAGATCACATTTAAGAAATCAAACCTAACAGACTCTTATGGGTTAACTTATAATAGAGCTGTACTCAAAATTCTCTACCCAATGTACAGGCCTGGAATCAGTTCTCCTAAGACAGTACATCAATCACCCTAGTGAGAGGCCAGTACACCATACCTCAGTGACTTGATTAACCAACTAAAATCCATCTTAGAAACTCCTCATGAAAAACTAGAAAAAATGATCAGCCTCATATTAAAAAACTTGGCAAAAGTGTTTGTTTTTTGTATTCTAGAACTTCTGATTGATTATCCATTTTATTAAAAGAAACAAATGATTTTTCTCTGATTATCCACAAGTCCAAAGCACCTCATAGGTTAATGAAAAAAACTGACCTCTAGTTATGCTGCCTGTGATGAAATAATTTATCTTTTGCAAAAGCTTTGTGTAGGTTGTCAGAATCAATAGTAACAATATAAGTATGTAAAATGATCACAGAATGTTAATCAAGCAATTTGTTAAAAGTTAATGTATCACTATCCAATTATCTGCATTTGAACATGTATGTTGAATAAGGTAGTTGTGTGCCAAGAAAGTATGTAATCATTGGGGTATAATTAAAGCCAACCCTGGGCCTAGTGAATGAAGCAGTTCCATGCAAAGCCTGGCCCAGGCTAACACTCCCAACTGTCTTCCATCACTCATTTACACCTTCATCACCACACCTAGTTGAGGACCCCTGAAGCCATGAACAGGGAAGGACCCGAGACCATGGCAATCCCAAACATAGGAGACAATCAAGGAAAAGGTTTAAAGTTGGGATATTGAGTATCTTATTTGAGGAATAGTGAGGGGGACAATGTCACTGAATTACAGAATATGAGAGGAGGCAGTGAAATGTAAGAATTATTGGAAGAGTAGGAGGAAGACAGTTTAGGAAGGGCTTTGAACGCCAGAGAATTCTATATCCAATCCTGGAGATGATAGGGAACCACTGGAGTTTATTGAGTTTGTGGGGGTGCATGGTAAGGTTAGATCTGCACTTTAGCAAGATTAATTTGATAGCTGAGTGGAAGATAGACTGGACTGGGTGGAGACCTGAAGCAGAAAGACCCATCAACAGGCTCTTGCAATAGTCTATGCATGAGGTAGTGGCAGTAGCAGAGAAGTGAAGGAGACATATATGAGATATATTTTAAAGGTAAAACCAATGGACATGATAGATATGAAGGAGTGAGAAATAGTGAGGAGGTGAGGATGACATCCAAGTCACAAGCCTGAAAGAGTGGGAAGATAATGGTGCCTCATCAGCAATAGAGAAATTTGAAAGGCGGGAGTACTGTGGGGGTGGGGGGATGGAGAATGTCTGTAGTTTTGGTTATATTGAGTTTAAGATGCCTATAGAATATCTAGTTTTAAATGGTTCATAGGTAGTTGGAGATATGTCTTGGGATTAGAAGAGAAATTAGAGTTGAAAAAGGGCAAATGACATACATCAGCATAGAAATAATCATCAAATCCATAGGAGTTGAAGAGACCAACAAGTGGAGAAAGAATAAATAAAAAGAAAAGTCCTGAAGGATAACCACCCAGTGTGGGAGGGATTCAGTGACCCAGACAAAGACCCAACAAAGTAGTAGAAGAGATTACATAGTTAAAAAGCGAATTGGGATAGAGGAGTGATGCATTGCCAGATAATAATAATTAAGCCTTACATTTACACAGGGTCCCGGGACTCCTGACAGATATAACCTCAGAGATGGTATGATTCAACAGGTGTGGACAAAATAGAGTTTTCCTTGACCTTGGGATCTAGTAAATATTTTTTTTAATTTTCTTTGTGCCCCAAATCTCATTAGCATGTCCTGACATATACCACATCTTTCCTTCCTCACTCCCTAAGCTCTGCACTGTCCAACAAATACTCACAGCACATGGGAAAATGCACTCTCAGACACAAAGGCAAAGAACACCCAACTTTTGCAGCTAAGCTAAGAAATTCCAGGTTCCTTCTCCAGTCTTCCTCCAAACCTTCTAAGAGGCACAGACAGTGTTCTGGGAACTGACTACCAAACATCCAAGGTGGAAATTGTATTTATCCCTGTTTAAATTGTAATAGGGAGCAATTCATCTTTGTGAGTTTAAATCTGGCCACAGATACTTTCTAGCTGTGTGACCTTAGGCAAGTCACTTAACCCTTTTGCCTCAGTTTCCTCCTATGTAAAATGAACTGGAGAAGGAAATGGCAAACCACTCCAGTATCTCAGATTGGGTCATAAAGAGTCATATGACTAAACAATAACAAATTATAATGGTTTCCAGCCAAAGCACTGAGCAGGAGAGTTTAATAAATTTCTTACAGCTACTGGCTGCAGCTCCTCTCACTTTCTCCTTATCTCATCTGAACAACCTCCCTTTCTAGGTTAACAGAAGGACACTATAAGTGACAAAACATTTTTACATATGTCATTTCATTTGAGTGACATAATTCTATGAGACAAATAGGGCAGACATTTGCACACACACTTTGAAGTTGAGGAAACTGAGGCATTGGTTTATTTACTTTGAGAGATGTCTGACAATGAGAAGACAAAATATCAGAATTTATGGGAGTTCAGAATGCTATCTTCTGAGTTAGATTAAAGGAGAGATTAATAAAATGAAAGTAAAATAACCATTGAACTAATAAGTAAGATTCAGAACTGGTTTTATAAAATAGACACCGTTGTTTAATTTGATTAAAAAAGGAAAGAAGAAAATCCAATTACCAGTATCAAAAATGAAAAGGACAAACTAACCACCAATGAAGAGTAGATTAAAGCAATTATTAGGAGCTATTTTGCTCAATTATATGCCAATAAATCTGGCAATCTAAGAAATGGATGAATATTTACAAAAATATGAATTGCCTAGATTAACAAAAGAGAAAATAGAATCCTTAAGTAATCCCATATCAGAAAAAGAAATTGAACAAAACATTAATGAACTCCCTAAGAAAAAATTCCCAGGGCTGGATGGATTCACAAGTGAATTCTATCAAACATTTTAACAATTAATCTCTCTACTATAGAAACTGTTGGGGAAAATAGGCAGAGAAGGAATTCTACCAAATTCTTATAATGAAACAAATATGGTACTGTTACTTAAGTCAGGAAGAGCAAAAATTGAGAAAGAAAAATATATGCCAATTTCATTAATGAATATAGATACAAAATTTTTAAATAAGATACTACTAGCAAGGAGACTATGGCAGTATATCACAAGGACCATTCACTATGACCAAGTGAGATTTTTTCTAGGAATACAGGGCTGATTTAATATTAGAAAAACTGTCAGCATAATTGTCCATATCAGTAACCAAACAAGCAGAGTTCACATGATTAGCTTAACAGATGCAGAAAAAGCCTTTGACAAAATATAACATCCATTCCTAATAAAAACACTAGAAGGCATAGAAAGTATAAGTAGTTTATTATTATTATTATTATCTACCTAAAACCTTCAGCAAGTAGCATCTGCAATGGGGACAAGTTAAAAGCCTTCCCACAAAGATCAGGAGTGAAGCAAGGATGCCAATTATCACCACTATTATTTAATGTTGCTTTAGAAATGCTAGCTTTAACAATTAGAAAAGAAAAAGAAATTGAATGAATTAAAATAGGCAATAAGGAAACTAAATTCTCACCCTTTATAAATGATATGATGGTATACTTAGAGAATCCTAGAGAATCAACTAAAAAACTAATTGAAACAATAACTTTGGTAAAGTTGCAGGATACAAAATAAATCCACATAAATCATCAGCATTTCTATATATTACCAACAAAGTCCAGTAGCAAGAGGTCGAAAGAGAAATTTCATTTAAAATCACTCTAGACAATATAACATATCTGGTAATCTACTTGCCAAGATAGACATGAGAATTATATGAACACAATTACAAAATATTTGTCATTCAAATAAAGTCAGAGCTAAATAATTAGAAAAATATTAATTGCTCATGGACAGGCTGAGCTAATAAAATAAAATTACAATTCTACCAAATTAATTTATTATTCAGTGTGATACCTATCAAACTACCAAATAATTGTTTTAAAGAACTAGAAAAAATAATAACAAAATCCATCCATCTAACAAAAGGTCAAGAATATCAAGGAAATTAAGGGGGGAAAATGTGAAGGAAGGAGGCCTAGCAGTATCAGATTTTAAACTGTGCTATAAAGCAGCAATCACAATAACAATCTGGTACTGGCTAAGGAATAGAATAGTAGAACAAAGAAGCAGATTAGATACACTATATAAGGGGGGAAATAACCTTAGCAACCTAATGTTTGGTAAACCCAAAGATCCAGTTTGGGGTATGATAACTCACTATTTAACAAAAACTGCTGGGAAAATTGGAAAACATTATGGCAAAAGTTAGGTATATACCACTATCTCCCACTGTATAGAAAGATAAGGTAAAAATAGATATATGACTTGGATATAAAGAATGATGCCATAACTAAATTAGGAGAACAGAGAATAGTTTATCTGGCACATATTTGGAGAAGGGAAGAAAGTATGACTAAACAAGAGATAGAGAGTATTATAAGATATAAAGTAAATAATTTTGATTATATTAAATTAAAAAGATTTTGTACAAACAAAACTAACGTAACCAAGATTAGAAGGGAAGCAACAAACTGGGGGGAAATTTTATAACAAATGTCTCAGATAAAAGTCTAATTTCTCAAATTTATATAGCACTAAATCAAATATATAAGAATACAAACCATTCCCCAATTGACAAATGGTCAAAGGATACAAACAAGCAATTTTCAGATGCTGAAATCAAAGCAATTAATAATCATTTGAAAAAATGTTCTAAATCACTCTTGATTAGAGAAATGCAAATTAAAACAAACCTGAGGTACCACCTCACATCTCTCAGATTGGCCAATATGGCAGTCAAAGAAAGCGGCAAATGTTGGAAGGGATGTGGCAAAATGGAAACACATGCATTGTTGGTGGTGTTATTAACTGATTCAATGGGCTATAAAACTGTACATACCCTTTGATCTGAAAATTCTATTACTGGACCTGTATCCCAAAGAGATAATAAAAAAGAGGGAAAGACCTAATTATACAAAAATATTTTTAGCTGTTCTTTTGTGGTGGCAAAGAATTGGAAGTTGAAGGGATGTCCATCAACTGGGGAATGGCTGAACGAATTGTATTACATGTTGGTGATGGAATACTATTGAGCTATAAGAAATGATAAGCAAGGGGGACACTAGGTGGCTCAGTGGATTGAGACTCAGGCCTAGAGATGGGAGGTCCTGGGTTCAAATCTGGCCTCAGACACTTCCCAGCTATGTGACCCTGGGCAAGTCACTTGACCCCCATTACCTAGTCCTTACCATTCTTCTGCCTTGGAGCCAATACATAATATTGACTCCAAGATGGAAGGTAAGGGTTAAAAAAAAAAGGAATGATAAGCAAGATGATTTCAGAAAAAAATATGAAAAGATCTGTAGGAACTGATGCAGAGTGAAATGAACAGAACTGGGTGAACATTGTACACAATAACAGCAATGTTGTCACTTAATTATCTGTGAAAACTTGGCTACTCTCTGCAACAATCAAGGATAATTCTGAAAGACATGATGGGGAATGCTATCTACCTCCAGAGAAACAACTGGTGTTTTCACAACAGTCTATCTTTGCTATTATATTGGGTTTTTTGGTCATATATGAGTATGCTCTTACAACAATGATGAATATGGAAGTATATTTTGAATGACAAAAAGAATAAAATAAAAATGGCCACTGGCAAAAAAAAAGAGTGATATCAATGTTTTCACAAATAAGAAAATCTGGATCATTTCAAAAACAGAGAAAAAACTAAAATAATTTTAATTAAATTATACTTAGAGAATATACTACATCTGATTAAGGTTTTAAAAGATGATATATTTTCATATAAGCTAAATATAATGGAAAACTTCTTAGAAACCATACCCTGTCCATATACATGAATGTTCATGGAATTATAAGATGCTATGAATACCTGTGGCATGCAAAAATATACTAACATATGCCTTTGTGAAGAGAAAATGGTGAATCCTTTTATTCTCCCTATAGCAGCAATGCAACTGTTTTCACCCCATTTTCCCCCCATTACAAAAAGCTATTAGCTACAATTTTAAGGAACATTCCTTAGGTTTTCTTTAGTTGTATTCTCATAATAAATTTGGAAATCAGAATTTGAATATGAAAGGGACTTGATGATATAGATGCTAGAAAACCAGAATGAGGGTTCAGAAGCCCTGGATTGAGGTTTTACTTCTGATACAATTAGCCATGTAACCAAGGCAGGACCTCCAAGGAGGGTGAACCCACCTCTTTTGGCCATGTCAGCTCTAAACTGCCCTCTTCACAACTTCCATTCATTGCTCCTATTTCTACCATCTGGGCTCAAACAGAACAAGTGTAATCACTCTTTCACATGACAGCTCTTCAGATGTTGAAGATAATTATACTGTGCCCCTGGACTTTCTCTTCTCCAAGAGAAACATGTTCAGTTCTTTCAACCAGTTTTCATATGATATGACCTCAAGGATGCCTTCCTTAGGAACACTCTTGATGTTCTTATCAGTGTTCTTCTTAAATCGTGTGCCCAGAAGAGAACATAAAATTACAAAAGAGGTCTGATAAGGGAAGAGTATAATGGAACTGCCTCATGTTTCTGGAAGCTATAGTTTTCTTAAAATTGCACAATTTTGAATTTGGTTTTTTTGGCTACCACATGACATTGCTAATTCATATTGAAATTGTGCACTAAATCCCCCCAGTTCCTTTAAAGAACAAGTGCTCTCTAACCATACTTCTTCTATCTTATACTTGTAACGCTGAATTTCCTTTACCCAAGTGTTATGGCATATTCATACCTATTGAATGTCATTTATTTAATTCAGTCCAATGTTCTAGCAGTCTATCAAGATCCTTTTGGATCCTAAATTTATCATTCCATGTTAGCTCAATCTCTCTCCCAGCTTTGTGTTCTCAACAAATTTGATAAGCTTGCCGTCTATGCTTCTATCCAAGCCAACAGGATAAATCACAAGTTCCTAAGGAACTCTACTAGAGACATCCTGCCACAGTCATTGAATTATTAACAAATAATATTTGAATCTAAACATTTATCCAGTTCAAAATCCATTTAATGGCATTATCATCTTCTCTATATCTTTCTCCATCTCCTCCACAAAAATAAAATAATATATTTTACCTTGAACTTTTGCTAAAATTAAGTAAACTAGAGGGCAGCTGGGTGGCTCAATGGATTGAGAGCCAGGCCTAAAGATGGGAGGTCCTAAGTTCAAGTCTGGTCTCAGGTACTTCCTGGCTGTGTGATCCTGGGAAAATCACTTGACCCCCATTGCTGAGCCCTTATGGCTCTTCTGCCCCAATCAATACACAGTATTGCTTTTAAGAGTTAAAAAACAACTAAGTAAACTAGATAGATAGATAGATAGATAGATAGATAGATAGATAGATAGATAGATAGATAGATAGATAGATAGATAGTATATATATATATACATATATATAACATATTCTTCTTACCAACTTTGTCAATGCAGTCAAAAAAAGCAAATGATGCTAGGGTGACATGACCTTTCCTTGATGAAACCAGGCTGCTCCTTTGTAATCATTTTTCCCTTTCTCACTGTTCACTTACCAACATTTAAATAACCTGTTATAGAATATCCCCAGGAATCAAAGTCAATCTCACTTGCCTATAGTTTGTTTGTTCTCTTCTCTTCCTCTTTTTTGGAAAATCAAGACTATACCATTTTATAACCTCTTCTCTCATTTTTCTTGATCTTTCTTGATCTTGATCATAACTTCTCTCATTTTTCATGATCTTTGAAATACATCTGATAATATTTTATCAGTCATGTCTTCCAGTTTTTCCAGTTCCCAAACATATTATTCACCTCTACCCTGTATGTTGGTTATATCCCATAGTAATTTCAATTCAACAAATATTTATTGAAGTCAAAAGGGAACATGCTACATAAAAGGAATATAAAAAACAAAATACCTGTAAGGCACTGGGTATTATAAGGGGAATAAGACATGTACAGAGATAAGTAAATACAAAGTATATACATAAGTAATATAAAGTAATAAGAGGAAGAAAATCTCATATACACAACAACACCTAAGCCATGCTTTGAAGAAAGAATATAAGGCAAAGAAAAGAAAAAAGTGCATTAAGTAGATGCGTCTATGGAAAAGCACATAGCCATGTGGGAGATTAAATATTATATGTGGTGCACTGCTTCATTCAATTTGATTGAATTGGGGAGTGTGCGTGTGGGGGAGCAATATAAAATGAGACTGGAAAGGAAGTGGGACCCAGATTGTGAAGAAGCAATATAATATCGCTGAATATTTTTAAGTAGGGAAGTTACATGTTAAGATTTGTGTCACAGGAATATCAATTTGTAGCTGCTATGTGGAATGTGGTCTGGAAAGGGGAAGACAAACATCTTTATATCTCATACAGAATTTTTTCTTTCTTAGCTACAATTTGAGCTAAATATTTAAGCTAAAAATATGTTGAAATCTGTTTATATGGAACAGAGATCTATTACTAAAAAGAAAAATGACCTGTGACAGATGTCTCTGTCCTATGATTCCACTGTCCTAGATTCTCTCTATTTGTGAAATGTGAAAAATGAAGTAAAGGAGCCTGAATGTATGTGTTATGCCCCAGCATGTTAAGGTCTGGCAGGAACCTTGAGTTTCCATTCTTCTGCTTACTTCCTGGTCAAGAGACCATTATGTCAGGAGACCTTCTATAGCTAGGACACAGCAACAAGGAATTATTTTATGTTTATTTTATGGGGCAAGACTGATGGCTTTAAGGACCTGCCCTGAAGAAAATGTAGTCTGCCTGGAGATACTGGGTCTCAGTGTAAATAATTACATTTTCTTTATAGTCTCTGCTTTTGACTACATTTCCTAACTTTCCAGAGGAAGGGTTTCTAAAAGCTAAGAGGAGAGAAGAAAATATTATCATTTTGAGCTTCACAGAGGAGACTTCAACTAGTGCAATGTGAGGTGGGCTGGATTGGTAACCAAAGGATCTGTGTTCAAATCCTTACTCTGTTATTTAAGGTTAGGAATCCTAGATTAGAGGTTGAGGGACTGTGAGGCCAACACCTTCCTTTTACATATAAGGAACAAGGATGTGATGAATTTCCTGTCAGCATGCAAACAATAAATAATAGAGGCAGAACCTGACCTCTAAAGTCCCTCAGTCTTTAAAACTGTGATCATATGAGTCTACACAAAAGGAGAAACAAAAATTTTAAAAACCCAAGCTGGTATTAAAGACCAATAAGCAAAGATGAAAATAACCAGAGAATTAACTGTCTCTTCAAGGGCTTTATTTCTTCATGTTTCTCAGAACATTTTGCTAGCTTAACATATCACTTGCTGTTCATAGTAGTTGTGTCAGACTCTTTGTGACCCAATTTGGAGTTTTCTTGGCAAAGATACAGGAGAAGTTTGCCATTTGCTTCTCCAGCTTATTTTATAGATGAGGAAACTGAGGCAAAAAGGGTTAAGTGACTTGCCCAGTCATACAGGTAGTTTGTGAGACCAGATTTGAACCTTGGTCTTCCTTTTCGTGGGCATGGTGCTCTATAGACTGTACTACCAGTATAGTGGAAAGAGTTGGATATGGATTCTAGTCTTGGCTCAGTCATGTGACCTCACTGAAGTTGCTTAACCTTCCTCGGTTTCTTCAACTGTAAAATTGTATGTTCAGGACTTAAGTCACTGGCTGAAGAGATCAATGAGTGAAGAGGAAAATAAAAGCTAGTTCCAAGTGTCCAGAAACCAAGTGAATTATATATGTGGATATGCTTAATGATGTCTATAAATCTAAGTAAATATTATCTCCTGTTTTCTCTATTATTTCACAGACCTTCTATGTAATTTCTCTCCTTTTCAGTCTATCCCCTATCTTCAGCCCCCTCACTCACTTCTCTCTACTCATTCTCTTCATTTCCCTCTTTTCTCCTCTCCCACTCATGGCAACTTAATTAGCTTCATGGCAACTTAATTCCTCACAGGAGTTTAGGAAGTTCTATCTTTTTTCCAGACTTTTCTCTATTAAAAAGAAAAAAAAAACTAGAGAAGCTGATTAAATGATAAAAATTTAGATCATAGGATCAAAGATTTAGATCTAGAAAGGTAACTTAGAGACCCAGAGGGCCTATGACTGACCCACAGTCATACAGGTTATAAATAGCAGAGACCTGATTTGAACACAGGTACACTGACTCCAAAACTGGCTCTGAAAAATTATAATTAATATAATGCTTATTCTCAATCCAGTAATCTTTGCATTCTAATTCTCTCCTTAATAATAAGGAACATCAACCTGGGTGGCCTTCTGGAAAGAAATGTAAACTTCTCACTGCTTGTCCTCAAAAGAAGCTAAAGCCCAATCCCGTGCAGAAGAGTTTTTAATGTTGCTTCTCTACGTGACTGAGACTTTCATTCGTCTTAGTACCATTTACTCCCTTTCTTCTTTCTTGGATCTCTGAACATATCCTTCCCCTCCTTTATTTCTCTTCTCAAAATCCCTGGACCAAATTACCAATCTCGGGGGCAGGCTTCAGAAAGGAAAACTTCAGAGAGTGTTTAATTTTATGTTTTTCCTTTTCATAATGAAAATGGGATTTCCGGCGGGAGATAGGGGGCTCCCAAGTCCTTTTCCATTACAGCATCCAGAGGTTGGATGCGGGTATAGGTAGGCAGTGCAAAGGAAAGAAGTAGGTCTTGTGACTGATTGGCTCTTACCTGCACTCCTGGGGGCGCTGAGGAGCCAGGAGCCGGAGGCTACTGGTTCTGTGGAGGAGGACGAGGACGAGAACGAGGAAGAGGCGGCAGCGGCGGAGGAGGCGGAGGAGGCGGAGGAGGCGGGGGAGGCGGAGGAGGCGGCGGCGGCGGCGGCGGCGGCGGCGGCGGAGGAGGAGGAGGAGAGTACGCGATCACTGTCCATCTGGGGTTCGACGGCGGAAAACAAGGAAGAAGAGGTAGCGCCATACACAATGCGCTCCAGCAGACTGGAGGAGCGCACCCTACCCGCGCTGAGTTGCTGCGGGACTTGGGCGCTACTAGAAACACCGGGTGCTTGAAGGAGATGGAGGAGATTCTCTTCTTTGTAGCCCTGTGCCCGTGCTTCCCTGCGGCCCCGGGGACTTCCTTGACTCTTCTGGGATGCCAAAGCGAGAATTAAGAGAATGAGAGTAGGCAGCTTGGGCCGCTCGCTAACTGCCGGCATCTTCCGTGGGTCTGAAAAGACGTAAGGAGAAAAGAAAACTCCAACATTTAGGTCCTCCCGGGGTCATGCCCAGGACGTACCTTGGGCGAGTTCCTAACCTGGACTGCGAAGGGAAGGACTCAGATTCCTAGGAGAAGAAACTCCAAGGATATTGGAGGCGGATGGGGTATCAGTGAAGAAACAAGCAAGGGGTTTGTCTGGGACGAAAGAATAATCTTTTTCTGCACTCATCTCCGCTTTCCTGTGCCTGGCTATTTGTTCAACCTCCTGGACCCCCTTTCTCCTCCCAGGAGAGGGCTTTGGAGTTTCCGTGCAGTCTCAGACAAATTCCCCTCACCGGTCCATTAATCCCTGGCTCAGTCTTTGCAGCCCCAAACCCCGGAAAAGCTGTGCATTGGGGAATGGGCAGCAGCCCAAGAGGTCTGAAAAAGATGGAGAACTTTTCGAAAGATAGGAGAGAGGGAGGGGGGTGATGTGGGGAAGAGAGAATAGAGAGAAAAAGGATTATTTTAGTCAGACTGCCCATTATGCTACGTCTGATCCAACAAGAATCAATTTCAGAATCTCTAGAAAAGAAGCCTCTCATGGGCAAAATTTTGAAGTTCTTGTGATCCATCAGCTACCCAATGACACTCGGGTATGTGGAAAATATAACATGAGCCAGACCGGCTAGCCGGGTCCCACGCTTAAGGCTTTCTGACATGCGAGTGTCACCAACGCACAATCACTATAGCGATCCCCCTATAAGTACAAGAAGAGGAAAGGCAGAAAAGAAGGGAAGGGGAGAATAATTAGATGGGCTTTGGCGGACTTTTCTATAAGGTAAACCTAAGAGGGTAGCAAAGCCTGCCATAAACTCGTTCCCCAAGCCCAGGCTGCTTTTTCTGGGGTCCTCTACACCAAAAATACCCACCCATCCAACCTTTGGTCAGTCCTTTTTTTTCCTTCGTTCCTTCCTTCCTTCTTTCATTCTTTCCTTCCTTCCTTCTTTTCTTTCTCCATCTCTTAATCAATAAACACGAGGTCTCTTTTAAATTTCACTTACTCTCAATCTAGGGGTTTTGTAACATACAATTAACTTTTCAGAGGAAAGCAGAGGATTCCATTCTTAAGACTACATTTTAAATGCAAGCCTTTGTTTGACTATGATTTTGCGTCCTTACGGGGAGTTTCCTCCTCCTTCCCTCTAATTCCTGGGAGCTGCTCATTCTAATATCTAGGGAATAATATTTTTTCCATTTCCTCTGTGATTACTAAAACCAGCAACTCTTTAGCCTGATCAAAAGTTTAATCACCCAAAAAACTACCCCTCTGCTGGATACTAATGAGAGCAGTGAACTAGATACAGAGTGAAGGGAAAGAAGTACCTTTCTTTGAGATGTTCTTTATAGTATGGGGAGTTTACCTTATGCAGATGAATAAATCCTTCTCCACTAGCAAAATGCAAAGGCTTTGTCTTCTCTTGCCTTTTAGTTCTTGTTTATGATGGTGAACTCCTCTCTGATTGGAGCAAGTGTAGCTCTCATACCCTCACAAGACAGTGAGAGAGTGCCCCTCTAGAGTCCATTCCACTGTTTTATATGAGCATGTTCAATGTGAGCACTAATAGACTTTGGGTGGGTGGCAAATGCTAAGGACATTTTAGGTAATTTTTGTCTTCAGTTCATCCTGGCTTTTCATGTCAAACTTCTGTCACTTCCTTTTCCCCCACTGTGGGCTGCACTTATGGGAAGAGTCATCAACTAGAGTGCCTCAGATCTCTCCCTGAAATCTAATTTTTCTGTAAATCAGCAGTCCTTACCAAAGAACTCAAAGGATGACAGCATTTCTAAACTTTAAAAAAATCTCTATTCAAAACTTGCAAGTGCTACCAGAAGAAAAAGTGAGATGAAATTCTCTAGTTCTAAGTAAAATGAATGGAGAAGACAATTATAAGTAAATATTTTTGTATCACATAAGATACAGTGTATTTTTTGTTATTGATTATGGATGGATATATTTTTTTTCACTTTTATTTTTAACTGAAAAGACAATAGTGGAGGCAGGTTTGGAACAAGAGTCTGGGTTCAGATTGAGACTGACACTCATTGGGGCTAAGACTGAGCATGTATATTAAAGTGCTTGTGTCTCAAGCATCTCCTTCAGCTTTATTAACCAAACAACTTTCATATCATAACCTCCTATTTTTCTCAGTGATAGTAAACCTACTTTTGCTTTTTCTCATGACATTTTTTTCTCTTCACTTATCTCAATTTTCCTAGTTCATTTTCCTCAGTTTGGCTTCATTTGCCTTCATTTACCTGTCCCACTAATCAAATTCAACACTTTCAAAACTAAATTCCATTAAGCCTTAATCCCTATCTCATGCTACATAGCAACTATCATGAACCTTTTCCTTTACTATCTCACCTCCAACTCCCACACTTCAAAAAGATCTAATCTTCTTTGCTGAGAATACTGAACCCATTCACTATGAAGTCCCTGGGCTCTGTTTCTTCATTCTTCAGCTTCTTAACATTAAAATCAACCTTACTAAGTATAATCTTTCTACTTGTGACCTCCAGTTCATTTTCATTGTATCTTATAGGATTTTGTCCCAGCAGTCATCCCCTCTCTATTATAATTTGGAACTGTTTCCCCCCCATAATTCTTTGCATTTGGCATAATGCCTTAGATTTAGTTGTTACTTCATAAATGCTTGCTATACTATATTGTATTGTACCGTGCTGCATGGTATTGACTATTCTTCAATTTAGTTGCCTCCTCATGTTCCTTTCAATTTATTATAAACATGGTCAGAGCTCCCTAGGCCTTTAAAAAAAATTCTTCTCTTCAGTCCCACCCTTCTTAGTCTCTTTTCTTTTTCCACTACTAAACTTCCTGTTAAAAGTTACCTAAACTAGACTTCCTCTCTATCTATTTTGTAATTTAGTTCTCCTCTTACCAGACAAATTCTTCTACCAGTAACATTTGCTTGTTACTACTTCCCCAAAAATCACCAGCAATATCCTAATCATCAAAGCCAATGGCACCTTTTTACTATCTATTTTCTTCAACACTTTCTCAGCTTTTGATAGTATTGATTATTCTTTCTCCTGGACACTATTTCCCCTTCATTTTAAAGACACTGAATTCACGTCATTTGCCTTTTTTATCCCCTACTTTTCTGTTGCCTTTATATCCTTTACATTGCCTTCTCCCATATGTGGGCGTTCTCCAAATTTCTGTGCTTTTCTTAATTGGAAACCTTCTTTATTCCCCTAGCTTCACCTACTACCTCTACATAATAATTTCTAAAATCTATATCTAGACCAAGTCTCTCTTATACACCCACATCACCAACTATCAATTGGATATAATCCATATGTCCCACTACTGACACCTTAAATTCAACATTTTCAAAATCAAATATCTTTTGCTAAAGCATACCCATGTTAGTAACTTCACTGTTTATGTCTGTGGCACAGTCATGCATTCTCTCTCCCATGTTTGTAATCTTGAATTATCTTTGAATGTTCCCTTTTCCTTACCTCTCACTTCCAATCAGTTGCATATTATATTAATTCCACCTCCATAATCTCCCTCTTGTTATCAAATCCTCTCTATTCTCACAGCAACCATACTAAACCCACATTATTCCATTTATAGATTATTTTCATAAATTCCTCCTGGACAATTTATGCAGAATTTAAAAGATTTTTCATAAATAAAACCAATTAAGATAAAATTTTAAAAGAAGCAGAAAATTAGAGGAAAGGGGACAAAAATCTTTGCAGGAAGTTTCTCAGGGGGAAAAAAGTTCCATTTCTAATATATAGGTACAGATATAGAAGATAGATGGATGGATGGATGGATGGATGGATGGATGGATGGATGGATGGAGGAGAGAGAGAGAGAGAGAGAGAGAGAGAGAGAGAGAGAGAGAGAGAGAGAGAGAGAGAGAGAGAGAAATATGTCTCTTTGAACTGGTTCAAATCTAGAAAACTAAACACCATTCCCCAACTGGTAAATGATCAAAGGGTATGAAAAGATAATATTCAGAGGAAGAAATTTAGCCATATGAAAAATTACTTTAAATCAATAATGATTTATTAATTAATTTAATTAAACAAATTAAAATGGCTCTGAAATACCACCTCATATCCAGGAAAATGTCAAATGCTGAACAGGCTATGGGATAATTGGTTCATTAACAAACTGTTTGGGACAGATAGGTAGCACAATGAATAGAGTCCCAGGCCTGAAGTCTATGAGGATTCAAATATGGTCTCAATATCTCCCGGCCTTATGACCCTAGGCAAGTTACTTAATAGCTATTGCCTAGCCCTTGCTACTTTTCTGACTTAGAATTGATACTAAAACGTAAGGCAATGGTTTAAAGAAAACAGAAGAAAAAAAAAAGCCCACTAGTGGTGGATCCATGAATTGGTCCAGCCATCTTGAAAGCAATTTGGAACTGTACCCAAAAAGGTATTAAACTTTTCCTACCCTTAGCCATGGTGAGAGTACTACTTGCTCTATAATCCAAAGAAATTAAAGAAAGAGGAAAATTACCCATAGGAAAAGAAAATAATAATAAACATAGCTGGTCTTCTCTTGTTGTTAAAGAATTAGAAATGGAGGAGGTGTGCATCAGTTGGGGAAGGGATGACCAAGTGATGGTATATAAAAGTGGTATACTATTGTGCAATAAGAAAAATGATGATAAGTATGGTTTCAGAGGGGGAAAAGAAACATAGGGAGACTTTTAAGAACTTATGTAAAATAAAGTGAGCAGAACTAGGGGGAAATGTTACACAATCACAACAATATTATAAAGATAAAAATTTTGAAAGACAGAAATACTAATTAACACAATGATCAACCACAATTCCAAAGATGATGAAATATGCTATACACCTCCAGAAAGAAAGTGATGAACTCAGAGTAAATTGAAATATAATTTTTTCTTTTCTTTTTCTTTTCTTGCCTTCTCAATAGATGAGAGAAGGGAAAGGCAAAGTATAGAAATAGGACCTGAAAGTAAAGTTTTGTTTAAATAAACTTCTTAACATGTTTTTCTACCTCAGTTCTTTGCCATCCCCAAACTCTCCTTTATGTTACTACCAAAATACCTTCCTTATGAATAGATCTCTGGTCATCTCTCTATCTAGCTTTTAAGTACTTTTGCTTAAAAATCTTCAGGAGCATATTTTGGTCTGCTAAATAAAGTTCAAAATTTCTTTCTTATATTCAAAGTTTTTCACAATCATGTATACTCATTCTCCTCCCCAACCAAAGTGGAAAGTTCACTACCTCATGAAAATATCCTGTACTCTACCACCTTCTTGCCTTTGTTTCATGCCTGAAATTACTACCTTTCTCTGACTGTTGAGTTTTTCCTTGTTTTTTTTTTCAAGCCTAACACAAATTCAACTAAACCATATTTTCCTTGATTCATTAGTCCATCAATTAACATTTATTAGATCCTTACTTCTTGGGGGACACTAAACTAAATACGCCACATTCAAAGATACTTTTCCCTCATTTAGATAAAAGCTCTTCATAGCCATACCTGCCCAAACAAAATTTGGAGGGAAGAAGAGAGGCTTATTCAAAGGACAACTGAAGTAAACTTTTTCATTAGAGATAAATCAAAGCAGAATGACCAAAAAATATTGATCTTATAAAATCAACAAAATAAGCTCAATGGTTTCAGGTAATTTTCTTTTCCCCTGAAAATATTTTCAGAGTGCCCAGAAAGTTAAAAGGGAAACCTGGAAGGGTCCCTATTGTGACTTTGAAGAAAACAATTTATTGTAATTTTTCTGTATTCAAAGTCAACCTATACAGTTGTCTTCCAAATGGAAGTTTTAGGTAGTAAATGGCTCCAGAAGTTAAATTGGTTAAAACAGCAGAATCAGACAATGAGTTCAAAGAATAAGTTATTTGGTTACATCAAAGTAACAAAACCTTGTTATCATGGTGGTACAATGGATTAAAGTGTTGGGCCTGGAGTTAGGAAGACCCAATTTCAAATCTGGTCTCAGCCACTTACTAGCTCTGTGACTTTGGACATATCATTTAACCTGTTTGTCTCAGTTTCTTCATCTAAAAAATGAGGCTAATAATAGTATGTACCTCCCAGAGTTGTGAAGATAGCCCTTCTTTTGTTCTGGCAAATACTATGGCAATATTGCCTTTGGAACAGTCATGAAAAGCTGCTCAGTTCAATGACATGGATGTGCCCAAACTCAAAAGATACTTTACTAGTAATTATTCTACTAAGCCTTTCTCCTGTGGACAAATAGTTCCTGCCATATTATTTAACATGCTACTAACAAGAAAGCTTTAGCATGTGATTATTTTTAATACTTTCCCAGTGCAAACAGGTTGACAGTGTCAACACATTTGGGAAGAAACTTTTTAATTAGAAGTATTGAATGAAAGTTGAATGGAAGTTGCAGAGTGTTTTGAATTCTGTTCAAAGGAAAGAAATTGCTCATCTAAGGTTCCTTTCCATTACTTTCTTGTGGCATGGGAGTCAGCTCAACTTCTTAAAAACTGTGCCAAATAGTGCAAGCTCTGGCATGTGCTGCCTTGCTAGAAAAGATACCCCAGTAACAGATTGTGCTTTGATTGCATGTTGTTTCCCCTATTAAATTGTAAGCTGCTTGAGGACAGGGACAGTCTTTTGCCTCTTTTTATATTCCCAGTGCTTAGCATCATGCTTGGCCCATAATAGTTGTTTAATAAATATTTATTGATTGACTAAACTAGCTAACTACAGAGATGCTCATTTCAAGTAGGATGGCTAGTTTGTAATGAATTCTTTGATCCTGGTTAATCCTTGAAATAAACAAGGAACTACAGAATGAGTCTCAGTAATTATAAAAATAATAATAACTATAATTTATCTAGTACTTTAAGATTCAGAAGGCACTTTACATATGCTATTTCACCTGATCCACACAACAACTTTGTGTGGTAGATGCTTTTATCTTCCCCATTTTACAGATAAGGAAAGTGAAACTGAAGAAGGTTATGATTTACCTAGGGCTGCATAACCAGTCCCTTCATTTTATGCATGAAGAAACTAATGCTTAGTGAGATCAAATGACTTGTTCAAAGTCACACAGGAATAGTAAATAAGAGTGTTATTTCATCTTTTTAATTATTTTGTTGCTGTAGTGTATATGTACTGCCTTTATTGTCTAAATTCAACTCATGATGTGGAATCAATCAATATCCCTAGACTCTTCCCTCTTCTCTAAAACAGATTACCAATCCTGCCTTGAGGGAAACAGGAGAAGGTGTAACTAGGCTGACTGCTCAGTTCTCCTCTGAAATAGGGGCTACTGAACTAGAATTATATTTATTTGCCTCCCTAAATATTGCTGACCTAGTGGCAGCAGAATGGTTCAAAACCAAAGTCACTAGCTTCCTTGATTATCACTGAAAGAAGAAGAATATTCTCAACTTACATCCATTAATGTGGTCCCTTCCCACCAAATGCTAGTTACACAAAAGATCATCATAAATAGTGAATAACAAATGAACTCCTTTATCCAAATGAATAGCAAACAGATATTGAAGTTATACAAAGTAGAATATGCCAGAAAACACACTAAAGAATGTGCTCTTCAGAAGAAAGTAAGAGATGAAATCTTGGTCAACTGAGAGACTGTTCTCATGCAAGAGAAAATTTCTTCAAGTGTCTATAGACAAGCTGGAAATCAGAAACATAAGTGATGATCCAGCTTCTTTTATATGTCTTCTATTTCCACAGTCTACCTTTCTCTACAATGTAGTTTGGCTTTTTAAAAAAATAAATATTAATTTTAAATTTAATGGTACCAAAAAAAGTTCTCTAGTTTGAATTCCCATTTGTCCCCTTTCCCCCTTGACTGCATGATCATGTTTAAATATCTCTATCTATGAGAACATAAAGACAAACTTTCTAACATTTAAGAACTGTTCAAAAGTGAAAGAGATCACCTCATGTGATGATTAAAATTGTTGAAAGCCAGTATTTCTGGATTTTTAAATTAATTTATTAATTGACTGGTCAAAAATATCCTAATGTGGTCAAATTATTCTCTCAACAATCAAAAGATCCCCAAATCTCCTGACCCAGGTCCCTAAACACAATTTTGCTTCATTTTATTTCTGTGACTTTCTTTTTCCATTTGGGAAATTTGGTCTTTTAAGCTGATATTTTCTTTTCATTACTTTCATTTCTTTTCCCCTCTTTCCTTCCCAATTTCCTTGTCTCTTTCTTACTTGGTTCTTGAACTCCTTTTTGAGTTCCTCTAGTGCTTGTGATCAATTTTCATTTTGGGGGTGGGGGGACAGAGTTTGGATATGTTTGTTTGTTTCTCTAATTCTCCGGTTGCTTCTGTATTTTGTTCTTTTTCTCTGTAGAAATTTTCCAGGATCAAGAGCTTTTTTTTCTGTTGTTTACTCCTTTTGCCACTGGAGGGTTGAGATTCCTGCATGTTGGTGGTCATTGCTTTCTTAGCCTCTGTTTCACAGGGCTTTGCTGTGGTGCTATCTTCCCTTTCCAGTTAGAGGGTGACTTTTTTTGTGTAGTGTGCTTCAAAGTGTTTTGCCCTGAGGCTATCTTCCTCAGCTGCTCTTGCTTGGATTTTCAAGGGTGGGTCTGTGGTGTAGAATACTTTTGCCCTGAAGCTATCTTCCTACTTTTGCTGCCTCCCCTGTGCACTCCTTGTTGCTGCCTCCACTGCAAGGACCCACTTCTTTGTTATTTAGCCTCCAGGCTCCGTTCAGCCAGCACCCAAGAATTTGGAGATTTCCTGGGTCCAGTTTTAGCTCTGGAGGATTACATAGTTGGGGGGAGGGGTGGCCAGCTTGCACTTTGACTTATACAGTTTAGCCCCCTTATAGTGTGGGAATCTCCACTCACTGTCTACCTTTCATGCTATGTCCATTTTGATTTCTGTCCTTTTGAGATGCTTTTTATGATGATCAGTTGGAAGGGAGTGGCTCCAAGATTTTGCTACTATGTGCCATCTTGGCTTCACCCTGCCTAAACACAATTTTGGAAACTCATTATTCATCTCCTCCTTTAAAAATCCCAAGACTTCTCTAATTGGTAAAAAGCAAATTAGGAAGTGGTCCATTAACCTCTCAAATCCTCTCAAACCCTGTAGGTAAGGGGGTCACATAGAAAGAGAATCAATGTTTACTTATTGACAAGGTCTTATTGAGGGAAAGGGAGAGGGGCATTTCTTTGAATCCCTAAAAACAAGGGAAATGTAAAAATCAGCAGGCTGATTGGATCTTCTGATTCAGGACCCAGATAGAAATAATACAGTATATGAAAAATAAGTTCTCAGATTCAGGAGATGAGTTCCCTCTTACCGTATGTCTTCAAGTAAAAACTGGGATAGATACTTATTTAGGAAATTGTAGAGGAGATTCCTGATCAGGTACAGGCTCCCTTGAAATAACTTCTGGATTTCCTTCCATATAACCAAATTTCACTGTTCTATCATCAGTCAATGTGGGGCTATCCTGAAAAGATTCCCAAGGACCTTAAATGTATTCAAAAGTGGAATAGGCTACTTCATATAGTAATGATGTCTTCCTAACTGATGTATTAATAGTAGGGATGACTTAGATGGGATTCCTTTTTAAGTACAGGAGCGGGTTTCTGAGGTCCTTGGATTCTGTGACTCTCTCAGGTTATGGTAGCATGGTTCAGTAGAAAGAACACTAGCAGTAAGGCAGAGGATTACGGTTCAAATCTGACACTTCCTACTTATGTGGCCTGAAAGAAGTCATTTATAATACTTAAGCTTAGAAAGCTTCAGCAATAGGAAAATATTATGTAAATGGGAAAACTTTCTTTAGGAAAAAATACAATGAAGAACTAGAGCTCGAAGATGGTACTCATACAGTTACTGTAATACTAAAGGAACGTTATGAAGGGCAAATGACAGAAGAAAGATATAAGTTCATATCTGCAACGAATCAGGTTTTAAGGTAAAGAACTCTACAGAAGTTCAAGATTACTTGGTTGCCATAGCATAATATTCCAATGACAGAATAATCTGAAGTTCCAGGTAATTTACCAGTTTGATTTTTTAAATGTTTTCATTTTTATCTTTTCTGCATACTTATTTCTATGTAGTTGAAGAGTGAAGTTTTGCAAAGTGACAGGTGAAAATTTTAATAAACTCCTAAATCTGTCTTCTGGGGAAAAAAAAGAAAAAGAAAATAAACAGAAGAAAACAGAGGAAGGCCAGAAAGGATCACAGATGAATGAGCATGAAAGATAGCTGTGATCTTCTGACCTCCAGAGAGTTGAGACACCAGAAGTCTAGCAGCCAAGCCCAGTGAGAAGCCAGAACTGAAAAGAGACCTGATAATCTGTCCCTGAAATTCAAAATTTCTAATACAATTGATTTCTGGAGCTAGAAAGTCTCAGTAGAATTTCCAAAGACATTTAAATTTCACTTTCCCTAAAAGAGGACCTTAACAAGGCAAATTAATGATATTTTGTCCATTTAAATATCACTTCCTTATCTGGCTCATTTTACAGGTGGGGAAACTGAGGCAAACAGAGCTAAGTGACTTACTCAAAGCCACACAATTATTGTGTTGAATTTTAAGTTGGGGAGATGAGTCTTATTGATTTGACACCCGGTATTCTATTAACTGTGCCACCTAGCTCTCTTCTTTTAGTTTAGCAGCACTGTCTAAAAAGGAATTGAGGATGGCTTTTCATGGCTAAATCAGGCTCTCAGGTTTATTTTGAATAATCTATATTCTTTCCTTCTTCCAGTATTGTACCTCCTTCCCCATTCTCTACAGTTTTTTTCAAAGATCACCACTAGCATCTCAGTGATTGAATTTGTTTTAAAACAATTCTGAGGGGGCAGCTGGGTAGCTCAGTGGATTGAGAGCCAGGCCTAGAGATGGGAGGTCCTAGGTTCAAATCTAGCCTCAGACACTTCCCAACTGTGTTACCTTGGGCAAGTCACTTAATCCCCATTGCCTAGCCCTTACCATTCTTCTGCCTTGGAGTCAATACACAGGATTGACTCCAGGACAGAAGGTAAGGGTTAAGTTAAAAAAATAATAATAAAAAATAAAAGAATTCTGAGATATTGTTCATCTCATCCTGAGGAAATCAACCATATTAATTGTATATAATTAACATTCTTGAGATGCCCTTTTACTGTCTCACTTATGTTTCATTACACAAACAAGCATATACTAAGTGTTTACTATGTGCCAACCCTCCTGCAGGCATGTGTAGATTAGGAAGGCATCTTCAGAGAGATGATAATTGAATTCATTGGAAGCTCACAAGACCACTAAGAGAGTATGGAGAGAAAGGAGAAGAGAGCCCAGAGAAGAGCCCTTGACTGGTTATGAGAACAGATAATAAACTAGCAAGACTAGAAAAGAACTGTCTAACAAGGAGAATGAGAGCAAGGTTGCTAAAAGTCAAAGACAATATATGCAAAGGAATGCGTGGCCAATAATGCCAAATGCTGAAGAAAAATGAGGACTTTAGCAATAATGGTGATTGGGAGGGAAGAAGTCAAGTGGTGGAAGCCAGATTGGAAGGGGTTGAGAATTGAATGGAAGATGAGAAATAGAAGCAATAAGTGTAGATGATTTTGTAACAAAAGGGAGGGGTGACTTAGAAAAGTAGTTTGAGATGACATTAGGGGCAAGTGGATGAGCATGAGAGACTGCCACATGTTTGTAGGCAGCAGAGAGAGCTCAGATTTTTCAGTGAAACATAAGTTAAGAGCTTCCGTTGAGAGTAGGGTAGAAGTAGTAGTGTCAATGGTGTGAGAGGAGAAGAGTATTGTCTGGTAGTCTTCTCTTTTTTTTTAAGGACAGTCTTGGATTTATTACTGCTTTCCTAAAAGCTTTTGTTGTTGTTGTTGTTTTCTTCTTTAGCATTCATTGTAAACTTCAGAACTTGGGACTCCTGACCTTCTCAGTTACATGACCTTGTTTCTGCCATCTGATTATATCCTTTGAAAAATGCTGTTAATGATTTCCCAAGTGCAGCAACGATTCCTCTGTTTCCTTCTCTTAACTAACCTCATTCATTCTGCTCACTATAGATGTCCTTGAATGTTCTGGCCTACTTTTGTCTCTGTACTTTTCACTTTGGATATATCATCCATTCTCAAACCTTCAAATGCTGTGTCTATGTAGGTGACTCTTAAAGCTACATCTCAACTTTTGTCTTCTCTCGTAGGATTAGCCCACACTGATCTGACTTTTCTTAAAACTCAACACATTAGTCCTAAATTATTTCACCAATCTTAAAAGATATGGGAATTTTGTTTCCCTAAATTGGTAAGTTTGGGGTTTTTTTGTTTTTGTTTTTTTGCATTCAAGGCCCTGGTTCTATATCTATTATCTCTCTATATATTTGTCTAATCTTAATCTGTATTAATTAATCTTTTCCTAGACCAGTTAGCAACATAGAAAGTGATCAATAATTGTTATATGTTCATTAATGATAAAGTGGGGTGACCTAGATTACTATTTATTATATATTTAATCATTCAAAATGCTCTTAAAAAAAAAAACATGTTTGTATATGCATGCACAAATGAGTTGGGGTATAAAACTTGTATTAGAAGGAAATTTAGGGTATGTCTTCTGGTCACCAACAGGTGGCGGTGGCTCCTTAGTTTCCTAGACCCATGGTAAGAATGAATGAATCTCCAAATGGGCTTAATTTTAATGTAAAAATAACTACTTTGGATTCATAAAATAGCTAGTGTGAACATCATCTGTAAAATTAGTGTGCAAAATCTTTTTAAAGGAAGGTTTTCAACAGTCAGAAGGTTCAATTATAAGTGATAACAAATTTCCCTTTATATAATACCTACAAAATGCTCATCTCCTGATAACATATCATATTCCTCTCCATCAGATTGAAGAGGTGCAGATCCTAGATTCAATATGATTTATTCCAACTAAATAGGATTTTAGGTGTTTTTGAACTCAAAATAGATTGTGAATCTGACATAGCTAAAGTCAACTCTCTAGTTCCTGCTCTAGTTACTTGCTACCTTTGTTCACTGATATTCAACAAAGTGCCAAAAACAGAATAGCTAGCCTATGTGCCTGGATTATAGACATAAAGTTCTCTACTTCAGAGCCACAGAATTTGACCTGGAAAGGAGCTCAGAGGTGATCTAATCTAAACTATCCCCCCAGATGTGGCAAAATTGGGACATTAATGCATTATTTGTGAAGTTGTGAATTGATCCAATCATTTTGGAGGGCAATTTGGAACTATGCCCAAAGGGCGATAAAAGACTGTCTGCCCTTTGATCCAGCCATAGCACTGCTGGGTTTGTACCACAAAGAGATAATAAGGAAAAAGACATGTAAAAGAATATTCATAGCTGCACTCTTTCTGTTGGCAAAAAAAAAATTGGAAAATGAGGGGATGCCCTTCGATTAGGAATGGCTGAACAAATTGTGGTATATGTTGGTGATGGAATACTATTGTGCTCAAAGAAATAATGAACTGGAAGATTTCTATGTGAACTGAAAAGACCTCCAAGAATTGATGCAGAGTGAAAAGAACAGAACCAGAAGAACACTGTACACAGAGACTGATACACTGTGGAACAATTGTATGTATGGATGAATGTAATGGATTTCTCTACTAGCAGCAATGCAATGATCCAAAACAATTCGGAGGGACTTATGAAAAAGAACACTATTCACATTCAGAGGAAGAACTGGGAGAGTAGAAACACAGAAGAAAAAAACTGCTTGATCACATGGGTCAATGGCGATATGATTGGGGTTGTAGACTCTAAATGATCAATCTAATATAAATATTAATAATATGGAAAAAGATCTTGATCAATGACCCATGTAAAACCCAGCAGAATTATTTGTTGGCTATGGGAGGGGGGTGTGAGGAGGAGAGAGAAAGAATATGAATCATGTAACCATAGAAAAATATTCTAAATTAACTAATTAAATAAACATTTCCCAATTAAAAAATAAATAAATCAACTATTTCCTCTACAAAATTATCCTCAAATAGTCTTTCAACTAATGCTTGGAAACCTCTAAGGACAGAGGACTCACTACTTCTTGAAGCAGCCCATTTTATTTTGGATTGCACTACAGTAACTACAAAGTTTTAATTTCATCAAGGCTGAATCTGACTCTTGAGTCTAATCCTTCTTCCAAATGATAGCCTTACAAAGTCTTGAAGATAATTATCAAGTCTCTCCTTAATCTTCTCTTCTCTAAATGACCTTCCTTGATTCCATCATCAAATGTATTAGCTATCCCTTTCAGTTTTGTGCCATCTGCATATTTGAAAAGTATGGCATATATGTTATTATCTGATTCACTGATAAAACATTAAATAATGCAGGACCAATGAAATATTTTCCATTAAAAATGTCCTTAAAATTGTTGTTGAGTGCTTTGAAAGGTAGGCAGTATAGTATAATAGAGCACTCAAACTACTGTAGACAAAAAGATTTTGATCCAACTCTCACCTGAGACACATATTGTGTGATCTTGGGCAAGTCATAATTTGTGTATGATCTTCAATTTCCTTAGCTGTATGATGAGGATAACATCATTTTACCTACTTCATAGTACTATTTTGAGGATCAGATGGGATAATTCAAGTACAAATCTTGAAAACCTGAAAACTATATAAAAGTTAGCTTTTTTCTTTTTTATTCAACAAGTATTTATTAAGCACTTACTATATGCTGGGCACCATGCTAAGTGTTGGGAATACAAATACAAGAAAAAGATAATCTCTGCCCTCAAAGAATTTTCATTCTAAAGAAAGAAGGTGACATATAAAGGGTAGAAGAAAAGGGAAGATGAAGGTGCTTAGTAGGATAACATAGAAGACAAAATCCTGGAGATAAGTCAGAACTGCAACCTGAAGAGTAATGGATACAAGATTAACCTAGGTCTCCTCTTTAAAATGAAAGTTCTGGAAACAAAGTTCCAAATCCATATAACTATGCCATTATCTAGGCTATATCCCTCCAACTTGTCTACATCGCTAATAGGAAAGATTTTGTCACATGTTTCACTGAAATTGAAATATCCTCTTCTATCTCATTACTTTAAACTACCATCAAAAGAGGAAATGAGTTTCATCTGGTACAATCTCCCTCTCTCCTCTTTTAAAAAAAAATTATTTATTTGTTACAATAAAATATCCAGTTAAGTTTACCTCTCCCCTCCTCCAATTTGAGAAGGCATAGATTGACAAAAAGATATATGCATATATAAAACTATGTCTTAGTTATTTCTATTTGTCAGTCCTTTCTCTGGAAGTGAACACACACAAGTCATTCTTCAAACAATATTTTTTGTTGCTATATATAATTTGGTTTTTGTTCTGTTCCTTTCATTCTCCATAATTTCATGTAGGTCTTTCCATGTTTTTTTTTAAATCAAGCTATTCACCATTTCTTATGGTTCAATGATATTCTTTTATAATTATATGCCACCATTTATTTAGCTTCTATCCTCTTTTACTTGGTGAATTCCTCAACTCTTGTGTATTCAGTTATTATCTCTATGCTGATGATTCTTAAACTTACTTATCCAGCCCTAACCTCTCTCCTAATCTCCAGATTCACATTTCCAGTTGCCTATTCGATCTCTCAAATCTGATACCCTCTAGACATTTTGAACTCACTTTCCAAAATTAATTTCACCTTTCCATTTGCATGTATTATAAGGAACTAAATCTTATAATTATCTCTAGAATGAAAAATATAACCAATAGTGGCACACATTTGTCTGATTTATATTCCAGACAAGTCAAGAGAAAGCACATGCTATTTTTGCTACATCTGGGGAAAACATTCTGGTATACTAAAAATCAAAGCAAAAACATATCACAAAGGAAGAAAACAAAGAACAACATGGCTTTGTAAAAGGAGTATCCAAGAGGCTAAGGTAAAAAATTAGATGATTCACATGAAAAATTACTCTAAGAATAAAAAAACTTTGAATATTATATTTGAATTAAGACCAAAAAAACAAGCAAAGGAAATTTTGTAGTTTGTGGTAGATAGTAAACTGTCAATAGATGACAGAAAGAAAACAAGTCTATTTGACTCTTATTTTGTTCCCATATTATCTGTCAAAAAAGCAAGTAGAATCATAGGCATGGACCAAAACAAAATTCTTTGGGAAAGAAACTGTTATTCAAAATGGAGAGGGGATTCTAATATGAGTATATGTTTCAGGATTTCTCAGGGAAGGAAATTGTATTTTCTGTTTTGATGAATGTATGATTATTTTGATGTGATTGACATGATGACAAAGATAATTTTGGGGTACCTAATGAAGTGGACCACCACTTTTTGCCCTTTCTTGGGTTTGTATTTAGGAAAAGTTTGGTTATAATCCAAATTATGACAAATTTAATTTGGGCTGCATATCTAGAGATTGTAACTCACTTTAAAGTTCATAACATTTAAAGATGTTGGTATCTTGGTGACTCATTTTTTGCAAATTGATTGAATGCTGCAGAGCAGATGAGTTAATCCTTGATTTAAAAGGATCAGCCTTTTGGAGCTGAGCAAACTAGTAATCCCACTAGGAAAACCTCCAAAAAGTCATGCCTGGTAAGCCTACTATAACTTTATATAACTTTTCCCCCTAAGACTTCTTAAATTGTTGTGAATATGAAAAAAAAATATCCTTTGAGGATAAAAAGGAACATATGTCTTCACTAATAGTCATTAAGGTGGATTAATATGATTATTTAATCCAAACCTCTCCAAAGGGATTTTAGAAGTTTAATTTAGTTATGTTCATTTCCTTTAGTGCTTTTTCTTTAGACTATTTAAAGTAGTTCTGGGTATATCTCCTGAGATTTCCTTTCTCAGCTTTTAATCCCTTGAGAAATCTTAACACTGTCTGCTTCTTCACATTAATACAATTAAGAGCTGAATTTCAGTTGAGGCTATTCAACTGAGACTACCTTCCTTCCATTGACCCCCCCATTCTTTTTTTATCAAACTAAAATAGTGTCATTAAATAGCCACTTGGTTGCCATTTCAACCATGTCATTTTTGAGATCCTTAAAGGAGTCTAATTTTTTGATCATCAAGCAAGTATTCATTCAGTTACCTACTACATATCATGACTAGGATACTAATTTGAGATTCAGAAATCTTCCATCTATCTCAAACTATTTAACTTTTTAGTAAAAATCATTGTATCAAAATAACCTTCAAAGATATTATAGATAACAAATTGTTAGTCTAGATCACTGGACACCAAAATGGGGACCATAAAACCCTTGGAACTCATGCCATAGTCCCAAGGAGTATGGGTGAGACTCAGCAATAGAAGAGTCAGAAAATTGGTGATATCCTGCATATCTAATCATGGGCTTGTCTCCAGCACAGTCCCAACACACCCTTCACCTATTATTGCTCAGCCTTCTGAATGTTAGCCCCTTAGGGATGTTAAAATTTAACCCCAAACTAGATACGCAGAGCACCAACATAGACAAAATTCTCCACTGTCCTTGAGCATCCCTGCACAGTGGTCCCCACCTCATCCCTTTGCCACCAGTACAAGGACTAGGCACTCTGATCTGTGTCCTCAGGGAGTGACAAGTAAATAGGTGCTTCATTGCTCACTTCCATTTTCATTGGAACAGAATTAGTCACACTTGGTGAACAAACATGGATGGGCTGAAATCTATATCCAAATACTGTATTATACCCTGCTTCTAAATTTACTGTTATTGAGGGCAATACCATCCTTCTGGTCAGGTTCACAAATTCCATATCATCTTCAACTTTTCACAATCCCTGATCGCCTTGACTCCAATCAGTTGTCAGATCTTGTCCCTTTTTCTTCCATGATATCTCTTGCATCTGTTCTCCCTTTTCCACTCATCGATCTACCACCTAGTTCAGGTTTTCATCACCTGTTGCATGGATTATTACAAGAGCCTTATAATTGGTCCTCCAACCTAGAATTTCTCCTCTTTTCAATTCATCTGCTGTCCACATTTCAAAATGATTTCCCCAAAAGGCAAGTCAAATCATACCACTCCCCTATTCAATAAGCAAGAGTGACTCCTTACTGATTCTAAGATAAAATCTTATTTGGGCAGCTGGTGCACAGTGGATGGAGAGCTAGACCCAGAGTCAAAAAGACCTGAGCTCAAATTTGGCCTCAGCCCCTTCCTAGCTAGTTGACCCTAGAAGTCACTTAACCCCTCCCTGCATAAAACTAGAGACTGAACCAGCAAATCATTCCAGCATCTTTATCAGAAAACTCCATGGACGTTTGGTCCACAAGGTCATAGTCATACATGATTAAACTACTGCACAATAATACATATATATATAGTTTGTAAATAATTAAAAATATCCTCATTTTTTAAATTAATGAGTCTACATTCAAATGTTTGGAGACCACTGATGTAGAACATTTCTTCATTATGTCAGTG
>NC_077229.1:302846490-302931490 GCF_027887165.1 Monodelphis domestica
GGATCAGTTCACAACTCCACCACAAATGCATTAGTGTCCCAATTTTTGTCACATCCCTTCCAACATTTACCACTTTCTTTTATGCCATATTGGCCAGTCTGAGAGTTGGGAGGTGGTACCTTAGCATTATTTTAATTTGCTTTTCTCTAATCAAGATTGATTTAGAACATTTTATATAGTTATTGATGTATAGAACATTTTAATGAAAATAATCAATGTGAAAATTTAGAGCATCCTTGATGAGGATATCAGAAAAGAATGAGAAGAGGTTCTCAAGTGATATTCTACAGTGGACTACATCTTTTCAATCACACAATTAACTGAAAAGACTATGAGATATCACTATACTTAAAGTTGCTGACTCTAACAAAATATATGACTCAGTAAAGAAAAATATCACGTAAAGGCTCTTCTCCAAAAAGGAGCTCCTCATGCATAGTCAATATTATACACAATTCCTTGAAAACTATATCATAGATGTAAATTTGTTCAACAACCCTTTGAATATTATTATAGATCAAGGCATAAAACAGGGAGCTATATGTTCCCAAGAAATGTTTACCACTATTGTGGAAGAGATCCAGTTTAGAGTCTAAGTTGGAAAGAGATTCCATACATGTTGAAATCCTTCAGTTGCTCCTTTTTGCGGATGGCATGATGTTGTTTGTATCAAGCTATGGGAGACGACAGAAGTTCTTAAATGAGATTCATGATTACTCAAGGATTTTGCCCCACTATCTATGCAAGAAAAAATGAGTGGATTAAGAATGCTTGTGGTCCATTATATAAAATTGGCTCTATCATCCTGGTCATCTGATAACATTCATCCACCAGTGCATATAGATATACATATAAACACATTTATTTGTGTGTATACATATGCATATATATGCACTTATATATTTATGTGTACAAATATAAACATATCAGAGATATATTGTGAGTTCAGTTTCAGACCTCTGCAATAAAGTGTATATCACAAAAAACAAGTCACACAAATGTTTTGATTTTCCACAGTATATAAAAGTTATATTTCTACTCTGCTATAATCTCTTAAGGGTACAATAGAATTATGTCTAAAAATAATGTGGGTGCCTTAATGTTAAAAAGCTTTTATTACTATACTAATCATCATATGAGCCTTCATTGAGTTTTTTGCTGGTGGAGGGTCTTGCTTCATTGTTGATAGTTGCTGACTGATCAGGGTGGTGGTTACTGAAGATTGGGGTGGCTGATGGCAATTTCTTCATATAAAAGAATAATGAAGTTTGCCTCATTGATTAACTCTTCCTTTCACTTGAACACTTGGAGGCCATTGTAGAAGTATTCATATTAATTTCAATACTGTAATGTCTCTAGGGATAGGGAGGCCCAAATATAAGGAGAGATAGGAAAAGCCCAGCTGATGGAGTAGTCAGAACACACACACACACACACACACACACACACACACACACACACACATTTATTAAGTTCACTGTTTTATAAGGACAATGGGTTTGTGACACCCCAAAATAATTATAACAGCAATATCAAATATCACTGAACACAGATCACCATAATAGATTTAATAATAATGAAAAAGTTTGAAATGTGGCAAGAATTAACAAAATGTGACACAGAGATATAATGTGAGCACATGCTGTTGGAAAAATGCTGCCTATAGGCTTGCTTGATGCAGGGTTGCCACAAATTTTCAGTTTGTAAAAAATACAATAGATCGATTACAGAAAGACAGAAGACAGACAGTTGACAGAGAGAGAGAGAGATACAGATGATAGAGATAGATAGATGATAGACAGATGACAGATAAATAGATACAGACTGATAGATAGATAGATAGATAGATACATACATACATACATACATACATAGATACATAGATACATAGATAGATACATAGATAGATACATAGATAGATACATAGATAGATACATAGATAGACAGACAGGCAAAACAGTAGATAGACAGATAGACAGACAGACAGACAGACAGACAGATAGATAGATACATAGATAGATACATAGATAGATGATACATAGATAGATACATAGATAGACAGACAGGCAAAACAGTAGATAGACAGATAGACAGACAGACAGACAGACAGACAGACAGACAGACAGACAGACAGATAGATAGATAGATAGATAGATAGATAGATAGATAGATAGATAGATAGACAGAGCAGTAGATAGATAGATAGGCAGATATAGAGATAGTTGAAATATGGGAAGGGAAATGGAGAAAGAGGAGCAGGAGAAGCAAATAGAAAAACTGGAAAGAATAGGTACAAAACTGAATCAAGAGAAAAAAAGACTAGATTGCTTGTTTTAACATTTTTTTTTTAATTTGGTCAATTTCAAACATTATTCCTTGGTTACAAAAATCATTTTCTATTCCTCCCTCCCCTCCCCCCACCTTTCCCATGGCCAACAAGCAATTTCAATGGGTATTACTTGTGTCCTTGATCAGAACGTATTTCCATGTTGTTGGTGTTTGCACTACGATGTTCATTTAGAGTCTACATCCCCAATCATTTCCCCTCAACCCATGTGATCAAGCAGTTGTTTTTCTTTGGTGTTGTTACTCCCACAGTGTTTCCTCTGGATGTGGATAGTGGTCTTTCTCCTAGATCCCCCCCCCCAGGTTGTTCAAGATCACTGAATTGCCCCTAATGGAGAAGTCCATTACATTTGATTGTACCACAGTGTATCGGTCTCTGTGTGGCTAGATTGCTTTTGAGAAACTTCAAGACTATTTTCATGACTTCAAATGTCTTCTTAAAACAAACATTCATCTTTTTCATACTAGAATTTCATGCTGGCATCTCTGAAATATCAAAGTCAAGAGTCAATCAAAGGACAATTTGAGGTACCTTGTGGTGATGGGGGAGAGCAAAGAAATTATGCCTGAGAAATGATGTAAAGAATGTCATCAGAGTCTTCTATAATGTGAAAAAAGTGATTCAGTTACATAGCAAAAGCCAGGGGTGACTTATGGATAGCCCCTGTGCTCCATCAATGCCAATAATATTTGAAAATTTAAGGCAGGTTCTCAGAATAATCCTCTGTGGAAAACTTATGGGAGGACATAGACACGAGTTGAACAAGGCAGGCCAGAATGGATAAATGTAATTTGTATCATTGCAGAGATTATCCACATTTATGAGATCATATATCTTTTGGAATAGTGCATCTCTTCATGGTTTGCTCAGCTTGAGTGAATATCAACCTAAAAGGATAATTCAGTCTTGGGTTTCATTAAGAGACAGTATCCTAAATGAGGAAGGTGCCTCTGAAATGGATGCCTCTGAGGAAAGGAATGCCTCTGAAAGATTTTCTACTTAGACCACTTCTGTAGTGTCATATTAAATTCTTTGTGACAGATGTTGAGGACATTGACAGACTATAGAGAATTTATTGGAGAATAAACAAAGTGGAAAAAGGTCTTGAGATCATGACATATAAGGGTAGGTTGAAGCAACTGAGAATGGTTGATTTGGAGAAGAGAAAATTTAGTGAGGAGGGAGACAGAGCTTTAATTCCTTCTTTAGATATTTGAAGCACTGTCACATAGAAGGGGAATTAATGTTGTTCTTCTTGTCTCTAGTGGCTGGGAGTAATGGGTAGAAAACGCAAACAAGCAGATTTCAGCATAATACAAGGAAAATTGAATGACAATGAGAGCTGTCCAAAAATGTGATGCAATACCTGAAGGAATACTGTTCCCCACAAGAGCATTTTTCAAGCCCTGGCTGTGGAGGAGAATCTCGGTTAGGCATGGGTTTGACTAGTAATATCTTACAATTCTGAGATTTCTTGATTCTTCTTTCAACCTTTCAAAAAATTATTTGTTATATTAAATTTCTCAACTATCTTCCTCCTTCCTTCACTACCATCCCCATACTAGAGAAAACATTATTTGAAAGATATATGAATATTTATATCTATGCATATGTATATATAAAACCATGCCTTGCTTGTTTTTGTCAGTTCTTTCTCTGGAGGTGGACATACACAATTTATTTTTCAAATAATATTTCCATTGCTGCATATAATATTCTCTTGATTCTATTCATTTCACTTTTCATAATTTAATGTGGAACTTTCCATTTTTTTTTAAATTAGCCTACTGGTCATTTCTTATGATGCCATTCCATCACAATCAGATGCCACAACCTGTTCAACCACTCCCCTACTGATGGACATCCCCTCAATTTCCAGTTCTTTGCCACCACCGAAAGAGCTGCCATAACTACCTTAGAACATACTGCTTTTTTTCCCCTTTTTACCTAATTACTTCAGGAAACAAGCCAAATACTGGCATTGCTAGGTCAAAAAGTACACACAGTTTTACAAATTTTTGGACACTATTCCAGACTACTCTCTAAAATAATTCAATCAGTTCAGAGTTCAACCAACATTGTATTAATGTCCCCATTTTCCCCACATCCCCTCCAAATTTGTCATCTTCCTCTTTTTATCATTTTAGCCAATATGATAGATGTGAGATATCTTAGAATTGTTTTGATTTGCATTTATCCAGTCAATAATTATTTTGAACATTTTTCATATAGTATTATATAGTTTTGAATTCATCCAAAAAATTTCATATCTTTTGGCCATTTATCAATTCAGAAATGGCTCATATTCTAATAAACCTGACCAAGATCTCTATACATTTGATATATGAGACCTCTATCTGAGAAACTGTGTAAAACTTTCTCCCAATTCTCTGCTTTCCTTCTATTGTGACTACATTTATTTGTACAAATACCTATCAATTTAATGCAATAACAATTATCCACTTTACATCTCATAATATATTCTATCTCTTGTTTATTCATAAATTCTCCTCCTATCCCCAAATTTCATAGGTAGTAAGTCCCCTATTCTTTCTCTTTACTTATATTTCCCCTTATGTCTAAGTTATATATCTATTTTTATCTTACCTTGGTAAACATTGTAAGACACTGGTCTATACTTCATTTCTGCCAGATGGCTTTCCAGTTTTTCAAACAAATTTTCTAGATAGTGAATTTGCATCCCAAAAGCTTGAATCTTTACTTGGTCAAATACAAGGTAACTGTAATCCTTTATTATTATTTGGTGTGTGTCCATTATGTTCCGCTGACGAACATTTCTATTTCTTAGCCAGTACCAAATCATTTTTGTAAATACTGATTTATAATACATTTTTAAAATATGGTCCTACTAAACCAGACAGATTTTTTCTTTATATTTTTCTCCCATAATTCCTTTGAAATTCTTGACCTTTTGTTCTTCCAAAGGCATTTTGTTATCATTTTTTCTAGCTCAATAAAATAATTTTTGGTAATATAATTGGGGTCGCATTGAATACGTAGATTAGTTTAGGTAGGAGTGTAATTTTAATTATATTGGCTCATGAATTAATATTTAAACCTGACTTTGTTTAAAAAGTATTTTCTAATTATGTTCAAATAGTTTCTGGGTTTGTTATAACAGATATATTCCAAGGTTATTTTATTCTGTCTATGATTTCCTTAAATGGGTTGTCTCTTCTTGCAAGGCTTTGTTGGTGATATATAAAAATGTTGATGATTGATGTCAGTTTATGTTATATCCTCCTACTTTGCTGAAATTTTTATATTTTCAACTAATTTTAGTTGAATCACTAGGATTATATCCTCTACCAAAAGAGATAGCTTTATTACCTCTTTGCTCATTCTGATTCCTTCAATTTTTTGTCCTCTTATTGCTATTAGTGACATTTCTAATACAATATTAAATAATATCAGTGATAATGAGCATCCTTGTTTCACTCTTAATAGTACGGAAGGCTTCAAACTTATCCTCATTACAGATTTCTTGTCTCTTTAAATCATATATTTATAATCAAGTTCTCTAAGTTTAAAGGATAGATATTCTTTCATTAAAGACTGTCCATCCTCTGAAGTCTGATTTACATGCCATCTTCTTTAATATATAAGTTCTATAAAGTCTGAGATTATGACTCATTTATGCTCAGTTTATAATTCAATTTTATACTAATTTATACTTCAAATAACACTGCAAAGGAAGTTGTTGAAATAAAATAACTATATAAAATGAAAGTGCTCTGCTAGATGATCTTGAAAGGCATTTTCAACTTTGAAATCAAATTTTGGTTATAACTATTATTTCACTTACCAGTTTTTCCTATATTTATGATATGAAATATATAATTATATCAATAGAATACAAAGTCCTTGGCAGCAGAAACTACTTTAATTTTTGTTTTTGTTTTCCCAGCATGTTACAAAGTACTTGGTACTTGTACGATTACTGAGTTGAACCTGAACATAGAGGGAAAAGGATTTTAAAAGAAAAATATGTACAAAATGCCTGAAAAATAGAGCAGTCACTATATTAAAAAAAAGTTCTTCCCCTCCATCTTCCTCTTCGACCCCCTCTCTTCACCACCCTTCCACTCCATATGCATATATGTAATATAAAATGTGTGTATATCCTGCATGGGAAAAATAACATCAATTACAAATAGACAGTTTTATATGACTAAAATTTGAAGTGAAGACATGGTGATATCAATCTCCAATGCAATTAGTACAATGAATATACTCTATTTGGGGAATTTCATTCACCCTTCCCAATAAACTCCCCCTGCCAGTGACACGGCAAAAATATTTTTTATGCCTGCTTTTTTATTTGCATGTTTAATCTTTTTCAAATATAAGCCCTTAGACTCAAGAATTGGGGAAGTTGATGAACATTGGTTCTTTCTCACTCTTTTTGTCTTTCGGTATCATCTCTGGGGCATGTTATAAGAATTCATTTAAAATATTTTCCTGGATTTCTTGACTTTACAGCTTGAGTGTTCTTTCAGTCTGTAGCTATGGCAGCTGATCAAACCCAAAGGACGTTTGGACCAGCTTCTAGAGAAATAAGATGGTTTGGCAATTTTGTTTTTAATCTTATTAAGAACGATTGCATAAGGATAAACAGGTAAACAAAATTAATTAAATCAATAGTTAGCTACAGCTTTTCTAAACCAAAAATACTTGCCAACTTTTTCTTTGTTGCCATTTTTTCTTAGTCTAGGACCTTGAGTGAGGTCAGTGTGAAAGAGTCCGATTGAATTCAATTCAACAAGTATCCATTAAGGATTTGGTTTGTGCCAGTCACTGCACTAGATTGATAAATGTTATTTAACCTAAATGTTTCTGTGAGGAGGAATTCAGCATGAGATAAGAAAAACCTGAGCTTTCAATAGTGCTTATTTGCTATACCAGTGGAAGGAATGTCGATTAATATGAGAAATAGTGTTCTACAGTTTGTCATTTTGAGTCCAATTCGTGTACAAATATGGCTCTGTAGGCCAGTTGTTTGTTTTGGGGGTTTTTTTGGCCTTTCCAAAAATACAAGACAATGTCATGAATAATGAACCTAATTGACTTGTGCTTCCCAATCCTCATTAGGACTGGAATCAATATGCCATGCAAAGGGATCATTGGCTTCTGCAATTACTAAAACTGTTACATACATGAGACAGTTCTGACAGGTAATTATGCTGTGGCCAATGTTTTAAATGTGACATCTAAAGGCCTGGATTTGAATCCTAGATCTGTTTCCTATTATCTTTGTGACTTTTAAAAATGTATTTAACCTCTTTGGGACTCATGTTCATTAGCTGTGAAATGAGGGAGTAACACGAAGTTTCCTTTAAAGCCTTTCCCTGCTCTATGGCAGTGATCCTATGAACTAGAATGGCTCACATCTCCTGGTTCACCACTGATCTCTTGGCATGACTAACATGGAAAATCTATTGCAACTATATGAGGCTGAATTCATCCACTCTAACTCAAGGCTGCCATGTCTTTCCATGTGACATTAATGTCACATGACATCATATGGCTTTAGCTTGTCTCTCTGCGGATAGCTGCTAAAGAAGCTATCAGGACTTCCCTTTCCACAGAATTCTCCATTTGCTTACATTTCTATTCTTTTTCAAGTTTGTACCTCCTACAGTCTTCCTGACATCAAAATTCAAGTCTATACTAATATCTGGAATTGTCTAACCCACAAATACCAACTCCCTCATGTATACTTGAAAGCTATGTGCTCCATTGTAGACAAAGGCTATACCTTCCCATGTTACAAGAATATTGGAAGAATCTCAAAAAGGAAGTTTAACAAACTCAGTATTCAGTCAATATAGCAATGATATTAAAAGTGGAACAATAAAATTTGATTAAACTTATTACTTGTAATGAACAAAAAAGTCTAAGACAGAACATCTTAAAGATAGAATACCAATTATCAAGGAATCTTAAACCTATTTTTCAGGAAATCTGAAAATTCTCTACATTTTCTTTTGGATTTCTTTCAATTTTAATAGGTATGTCAATCCATTCTCTTCTTTTTAGTCTCTCCATTTTATTTATCCTGCTTTCCCTTTTCTTCCCCTTCTAATCTCCCACCCTCCTCCCTCTTTTTCTATCAGCACTTAATTTTTATTTGGCAAATTATAAGATCTCCATTATCTCCCTACTTTCAAGTTATATAGAATGGAAGAAGAGAAACAAATAAATAAATTGGGGATAGGGGGAATCTACTCCCCCCAAAAAAGCAAGAAGAACTTTTCTTTACCTGTTTTCAGTGCTATTTTTTTTTAAGTTTTCAGAAGCAAAGTATTAGCAGGAATTAGAATTTCAACTCAATTCTGAGAACTAACCCATACATTTTGCATTCTTCAGAAGCCATGATCTAGAGTCTTTTTAAATTCCTTCATCATTGAAAAGCAAAATCATTTTTCCTTGACCATTAATGTATCACACTAGGACAATACAAGTGTTCAGCACTATTTGGTTGTGTTTATTTAACCATCAATTACTCTATCAAGTGTTTTATCGTTGAACTCATATTTCTTCATCTTTTCCACAAGCATTTTGTTGTAGTTAATAAATACTTATATCCAAGTTGTCATAGGTAAATATTATTGGTCGGAGTTTGATGAAAGTTGCAGAGAGTAGTTTGGTAAACAAACATCCTTATTTATTTGGAGGAGAGGTAGGGGTAGGAAATAGGAGGTAGGAAATAGGAGATTATAACTGTTATATCTTATACTATATCTTAAATTTAAATCCTATAATAAAACCTCTAATGAACCCTACTTCTAACTGCCTTTCTTGTCAGGATCTTCTTGCCCAGCAAAGCTGACCTAATTCTGGACTACTCTGTCTGACATATTAAATTTCCCTAGCTATCTTAACTAACTAATTGATGAACATTAAATCAATAACAAACTCCTTAAACTAGATATGAAATCAAACTGTTAGATATAACTTTCAGCTTCACTTGATGGAGAGAACACTGATGTGGCCCCTGCTCTCTTCGAAGCCAGAGAGAATGGATCTCTAGACAGCTCCTTCTCCCTCAAAGAACTAGGGAGAAAAGCTCCCAATAAATGAAACTCTCAAATTCTTACATGTATCTCAAACCCTCAAAAGTAACCGTCTCAAAGTAACTGTCAGAGAAAATTGAGTTTTTTCTTAACTGTCTTTTCCTCTTTTATAGGTGGTCTCTTAAAGAGACAGAGGGCAAGAGAAAGGAGATTTTTAAAACTCCCAACCTGTCAGATACTGTCTCCTAAATAAAAAGAGGGAGATTAAGAAATTTCTGTGAATAATTTCAAAAGAAATTTTCTAAAATATTTAACTGAAATCCAAATGCATTTATTACCCTTCCCTATAGTAATAATTTCTATTTGTATATTGCTTCCTAGTTACTAAGTACTACTATATTCATTATCTAACTTATTCCTTCCAAAAGTCAGTGAAATGGTGAGAATAGTAACCCTATCTTATAAAGAAACAAGTTCCAGAGAGGTTAAATTACTTGTCCAGAGTCACACAGGCAATAATTTATGTCTGTTGATTGTGCCACCAGTCTGTCCTCCATCTTTCACAGTGAACATCCAATCAAGTGCCAAATCCTTTCAGTTTTGCCTTCACAAATATCTTTTGCATCCATATACTTCTTTTGACTTCTACTACAAGTAGTATGGTTCAGGACTATCAGTTGTTCATTAAACTAATAAAGTGTCTTAATTTATCATTCTGCCCCAATTTTATCCTTGATTCAACCTTCCCTTCATAATTATACCCATGTTACCTTGAAATACATTATTTTCTTCATCTGACAATTCTACCCAGATCAAAGCTCTGGAATTTGCTAAGGAATCCTTGGCAGCTTCATCTAAAATTACTTTATATTTCTCCTTGTCAATAAAACTGGATCACCCACCATATTTGATTTTTGCCATATCCTCTTCCATTTCCTTATATTTTATTCCAACCAATAAAACACCTGAAACAATGATTCCCCATACCTTCCTTCAATATACTCTCTACCTCTTAAAATTCTCCCCCTCCTTCAAGACTGAACTATGCTACCTCTTATCCAAGAAGACAGACTCCTCTACTCAAGATCCTTCCTACATTCAAAGTGAATTAAGCTCCCTTAGATTTCTTATGGACTTTACAACTTTGTATGACCTTCTCCTAGGCACATTATTCCCTTTCCTTATTGTTATTTGTGTATAGTTTCTCCTATCAAGTTCCTCCTTGAGGACAGGGAATTTATCCTTTTTCACTTTTGTATATCCTGCAATGGGAGTCAAATGACTTGCCTAAGTTCACACATCTAGGAAGGGTCTGAGGTCACATTTGAACCCAGGACCTCCTGTCTCTAAGTCTGCTTCTTAATCCACTGAACCATTCCTACTATTAAAGTTTATGTGTCAATATTTAAACTTTTCAAAAGTCTTCTTATAATTTAGTATAAATTTCTGGCTACTACCAAAATTCCATTTCTTGACAATTATGAATTTGAAGACTATGACAATGATGTTGTTAATAATTATGATGGTTATAACAGAGGGGAAATGCCATCACAGACAAAATAGTAAATTTGGAAAGTAGAAGAATGCTAGCCTAGCACTAACTAGCTGTCTGATCTTGGACCAACCACATGGGATCTTCAGTTCTGTCATTTGTCAAATGACAATCAGTGATTTTTATGATTTTAAATATAAAGACCCTTTTAATGTAAAAAATTTTCCATAGGTGTCCTCTTGATAGTAGTATCTATCAAATGAGAAAATACTTGCTAACAAAAAGGTAATATGAAAAATCATGTGATATAGTGGACACAGAAAAAAAGCAAGGAAGATCTTGTCAAATCTGGCCTCTGACATATTAGTACACTAGTTTTGTGACTTGGGTAAGTTTCACTCCAAGATGACTAAATTGCAGAAAACGTGTCTGCCTTCATTAATAGGAGGAAGTTCTTTACTTAATAATTTCTTTATCAATGAAATTTCATGTTCAATCTCTATCCTCTATATCTCTATCCCCTCTTCTAATATTCATAAGTTCAGTAAAGCTTTTAAATGAACTTATATTTTAATGCATTTGTATATTTATCTGACAGCATTTACATACATTTGAAAAGTTATAATAAATATTATAAGGCAAGCTTATTCAGTCTATACAAGTGTAGTTGGCTTGTTTATTAAATTGTCACCCTGTATATTTTGTGTGAACTAAAGATGGAAATGTCAATGATTGGCACATATATGGATTCTTGAATCCTTTGTCATAATTCTTAGAGCACTTTCCTACTCTCTAGCCTAAAGGATATACAGTACACAAAGTGGGAACTGATGGACTAGAAAGTTTCCCCATTAGCTATTCTACTTGATAGTTCTGTGACAACTGGGTCAGCTAGGTGGTACAGTGAATGAAGCATTGGAACTGGGGTCAGCAACACCTGAGTTCAAATACGGCCTCAGGAACTTACTAGCTGTATAGCCTTTTGCCTCAGTTTCTTCAACTGGAAAATAAGTTATAGAAGGAAATGGCAAACCACTCCAGTTCTTTGCCAAGAAAATTCCAAATGGGGTCACAAAAAGTTAGACCTAACTGAATTGAATGATGACAGTGACAATGATGAAGATGATAAATGATAACATATCTCTACTACTCAAAGGTTTATCAAATGCTTTCCACAAAAAATTCTGCAAGGTCAATAATTATGACAAGTTAAACTGAACGGTACACTAGTGACATGTAAGAGTTCAAATACATCCCCTAGTGCCTAAATTACTACCAGGAAATGACTTAGAAAATAGCAGATTAAAGTCTGCTATCATTTCAGTCAATAGTTACTGTGACATCAAAAAATAGTCAATAAGGAGCAAACCTTCTCTAAGATATTTTTGGTCATCAACTCTGGGCAGAGATATTTGGTTGTCTGGAAAGGACAAGATAGTGTCAGAAAATCATCTCATCTAGGTGAAAGTACCAGTAAAGTCTAAAAACCTTTGAAACTGGGGAATGCTTTTCAAAAGAATAGGAATATTTTCGTTGTAGTTAATTGAAAAAAGTCATATTTCTCCCCTTTGAAATTACAATGCAGTTTCATCTAGGCATATAGCTTCCTTCTGTATCTTTTGTGTATTGTGGTCTCTTCCTGCCCTGCCTACTTTCTGGAATTGTGTGAAATTCTTCTTTTATTTTCTTTTTTGGCAACAGCATCACCACTTATGCGAGAACAGCCCATTGCTAAGAGAGAACAATAAGATCAATTTGGGTTCAAATTTATAGTTCACCCCCCCCCATGTTTCAATTCTACTTCTAAACATCTCTGTCCCCACTCACTCTACATTTGGCATACCATATCTAAGGATTTGTTGAGTTCATAGAGTATGAAAATGTGGCTCTCTCTAGGGTGGAGTGTTAGTCTCAAATACAGTAGCTTATCTACAAAGTAGGTGGCTAAGTGGCACAGTGGAAAGAGGACTGAGCCTAGAGTCAGGGAGACCTAACTTCAAATCCAGCCTTAGCCACTAATTGTGTGACCATGGGCAAGTCCTTTGACCTTGTTTGCCTCAGTTTCCTCATGTCTAAAATGAATTTGAGAAGAAAATGGAAAGCTACTCCAGTATCTTTGCCAGGAAACCCCCAGATGAAATCACTGAATTGGATACAGCTGAACCAATTAAACAACAGTCTAAAGAGGAAGAAAACCAATATTTGAGCTCTATTAAAAATTTAATTGCCTAATACAATTTCTTGTGTCCAAGTTTAACCAGGGAATGATGGTTGTTCATTTTTTTTCTTATCTAGTTGGATATTAGATTTTAGCATGTACATTTAAGATTATACCTTCTATCATTCAGATTCATCATGTCAGTCTCCTATTCAAACATCTGCAGTAATTCCTCACTAACTATAAGAGAAAATTCATACTCTTAAATCCAGAATTCAAGGCTTTTATAGTCAAATTTGTCACTCTTATCACAAAACATCCATCCCACATTTTATCACTTCCTAATAATCCCTCAATTTCCATGTTCAACCAACTTCAAAGTTCTAAACATGCTCTTCTGCCTATCAGAAAACCCCTTTCTTGTTTTATTGATTTAACAAATCATTATTCACTGTAAGTCACATCTCTCCCATGGATTTCACAAACTCAAGTAGTCTCTCTCTGTAGAAACTTGAATACATAAGATAGAATATACCTTAGTCTACCATCATTCATGTGTTTGATTGAGGTAAACTGGAGACAGAGCTCAAGGAGGAAGAAAAGTGGAAAGGATGGAGAAGTATGAGGCCAAGTTATTTAAACAGCAAGGATTTGGGGGGGAAGCATGAAACATCCCATGAACTTATTGGGGAGGGAATACGAAGTGACCTGAAGACCAATTGATGATAGTGACAAAAATCTAAATGTTATATAAAGTGAACTTTAAAAGGTGAAGGAGAAAAAAATGGAAACAAAGTCTATGACTAATGATTGAAAAATGGCCAAACTGTGTTATATTAGTGTAATGGAATATTCCTCGCATAAAAAATGTATGAGAATAGAAAAATATGGATGAAGGAGGATTCTAGTTGATAGTCTTGAGGGAAGACCCGAAAGTGGGTTCAGGAGACAAGAAATAGTCCCACTTCTCTTCTTAGCCCTATATGTCAGAATATGTGAGTTTAGAAGCCTTAAAGAGGCATTTTTAGGAGAAAATATGGGAGTTTCAGGCAGAAGCTAAGTTTCAGCAAATACCAGAAGATGAAGAGCATATAGATAGAAGAAATCTAAACTAAAAAGTAATTTATTACCAGGAGAGAAGGATTGTAGTAAGTATTCTAGAAATGAAAAGCCAAGGCGAATATGGATTAGAGAAGATTTAGACAGAGCTTGTTCAGTATTGTGGTAGGGTAATGTCTCTTTGCATATGTCACTTTTGTCACTGATAACCCTGCAGAGCTTGTGCTGACCCTGTAGATACCAGATGGCATGACTTCCCAGGCCACAGGAATAACAACCCAAACAGCATTTATTTTGTGCCTACTTTGTGCAAGTATTTTATAAATGGTATTTTTAATTAACATAACATAATAAGGTATTACATAATGTGTATAATATATAACATTGCATATGCTGTATTCTATGTCCGTATAAATATAATATATAATATAAATATAATAAATAAGTATTTTACAGATATTTCTCATTTAATCCTCATAAAACTCTGAAAGGTATATGTTATCTCAATTTTACAGATGAAAAAACTGAAGCAAACAGAGATTGTTTTTTGCTCAAGGTCATTCAGCTAGACTGTTTTTAAGACTAAATTTGAACTCAGGTTTTCCTGTCTCCAGGACCAACGCTCTACTCCCTTCACTCCTTAGTAAAAGAGAAGGCTGAAGAGAATGGGATGACCACTTCAGGACAAGGAAGACAGAATTCCAAAAACAGTTCTGGGATCTACTGCCCAACTTGGTTAAGTAGGGAAGGGGAAGTATGTACCCCTATTTCCCACCTCGTGTCCCCTCTGCTATTAGACAATGAACATTAGGCACCTAGGTGGCTCAGTGGATTAAGAACCAAACCTAGAGATGGGAAGTCCTGGTTTCAAATATAGCCTGAGACACTTTCTAACTATGTGACTATGGGCAAGTCACATTGCCTAGCCCTTGTTACTCTTCTTCCTTGGGATGAATGCATAGTATCTAAGCAAGAGTTTAGAAAAGAAAAGACGTCTAAGGTTACAGATTGTTTCTATTGGTATCCCCAGTGCTTAGCACAGTGACTGGAACATAATTCCTTAATAAATGTTTGTTCTTCCTATACTCTGCCCTGGTGTTGTTGACTCCAGGTTCATTTTGGCTCCATTTAACATGTTAATTGCTCCATCATGTCATCAGCATGAGTATTCCCTCTAGCAGTGTGGTCACAATCCATCAAAAACTTTTAGTAGTTTGTGAAGAAATCTTTTTCTATGATAACCCATGAAACAAAGATAAAGGGAGATGTAATAAATGTTCTGTTTATTTATTATAGATAATATAAATATAAAGAATGTTTAGGCCTTTGAAAGAACTATTCATATAAATTCATGGGTTTCACCTAATGTTGTAAACATGAACCCAGTGGCATATTCTGATATTCCAAGGTCCCCTGTGCTAGTTTCTATACATTCTGTAGGGCATGTATTCTATAATAGGGTAGCTAGGAGGCATAATGCCTAGAGTTCTGGACCTAAGTCAGGAAGACCTGAGTTCAAATCCAGCCACAGACACTGTGTGTCTGTGTCTTAAGAGCTGTGTGATCTGGAGCAAATCACCTAATTTCTATTTGCCTCAGTTACTTCATCTGTGAAATGATGTTAATAATAACACTTACCAATTGTTGTGAGGATCAAATGAGATAATTGTAAAGCACTTAGTATAGTGCTTGGCACATAGTAAGTGCTATATTAACGCTATTATTCTTATATCCTGATATTCAGACAAAATTACTTCCAACTTGCTGCTTAATTGCGACCTGTTCAGATGATACCATTTGCCTATATTTATTTACAGGTTCTAGGGAAAGAAGACTCAGGAAATCACTGTCCCATCTTTGAAGAATAACCATTCTCTTTACCTAATCATCTTGACTGTAATGAATCCCCCTTTTAGACCTTTTTTCCTCCCTTAGGAGAACTGATACTTGGAGTTTACCAAGATTCTATGTTAACATAAAAATGACACTATTTGGCCAGGCTGCCCTTTAACATTTAGAAATCAACAGGACAGTAAAGATGTAGGGCACATTTCTATACAGATGTCTCCTGAGTATCATGCTCATTTCCAGGCACCATATTTTAGAAGAGACATCAGCAAAGTTTAGAGGAGTCCAGAAGAGAGTGCAATTATGATGAGAAAATTCAAATCCATGTCAAATAATAATTGATTGAATAAACCCGAGATTAATTTCCTAAAAGAAGAGATTATTTGGGGAGAACATTGTTACTATCATCAATTCCTTGAAGAATTTTCAAGTGGACATGTGTTCTTCTTGACTTCATAGCAAAAAAAAAAGTTTTGTTTCTTCACAAGTATTCATGTGTTGCTACTCTTATAGTTAAGACTGTTACTTTTTACCTATGGCTGATACATCAGTAACTAAAATGACATTGAACATCCCAGCAAGGAAACTCTGAGAATTTGAAGTGTGCTCATAGCTGTCTCCTTCAGATGCAAAATCCATGAAGGAGGATATGATCATTAATTGTAAGACACTTTGTAAAATTCACATTTACAAAATAATGAAGTTGTTTCCAATTCAAGCCTAAAAAGAAAAAGAAAAAAAGAAAGACCCACTAGAGAAGTTTAGAGACTTAGATTTTTACTTCCTATGTTCAGACCTCCCTCTGGAAGCCACTCTGCCAACTTGCATCCCTAAGTTGGATCCTCTTTGAGAGATAATTGCTATCATTTATTCAAAGGTACGGTTTGAGTCAACATTAGCCTTAACCAGCTTACTCAACTTTAAACATCAGTCAGTAGACACAATTAAGAAAAAGCAGATATTGACTGAAATGGTAGAGTAAGAGCATGTCCTAACTACAGAACATTCTCTATGCTTCCTACTCAGTTTCAAACCATGGCATCACCCCTTTTTGGGGGGAGAGTATTTCATGATTTGTCAAAAAGGTTATGAAACATGAAAGCATAATTAATGAAGAAATGTTTACATAAAGTATAGAATTATCATGTCTAATTGTCACCAACATGCTAACTTCTGTATCAAAGAGTAGAAGAGCTTTTTAAACAAATCAGCATTAAAGATTTGAAACATGTGGGTTCTTAAACCTATCATTGAATCCGAGGACAATCTTATATATGAGTTAGGTAGAGATACTTTTAACACATAAAATTCAACATTGGTCATGACTTTAATAAAGTGGTAAATCATATATTGTGATTCTATGGACCCTGCTATTTTGCAAGCATCTGCAATTTGGGGAGCATAAGGTCATTAGCTTCTCTTTCTCCCCATAAATCTATCAGCCTAACCTGCACCTTTTTCTCCTTCTTTTCATTCGTAATGCCATGCCCACCTGCCTTCCCCTCTTACATGTCATAGATTCATAGATCTTTGAGTTGGAAACTCCTTTTCCCACTGAAACTTCCTCCTTCTCCTTGGACTCTTGCAGACCATTACATCTCCAAAATATGACCTTCTTCTCCCTGTTGCCTTGCTTTGCAGCAGTAGCTGTTGTTTCTTACTCAGAATCAATAACAATGAGAGTTGTTTTTCCCATTAGGATATTAGCTCCTTGAAAGCAGGAACTATCTTGTTTCTATTTGTGTCATCAGTGCCTAGTTCATAAAAAGCTCTTAATAAACCCTTTTTTTGGTTCATGCATAAACCTGCACAACACTGTCTCATAAATACACATTGCATCCGTGGGAACTGTAGGAACTGGCTGTGAGTTACAAGTGTAAAGATCAAATGTGGCCAATGCCACACATTGTTCTATCACTGCAGGACTTCCATGTTCTTTTTCTCCTGGTGTTATCTGTACAACTTGCCCTAGGGGACATTGTCTCTACTGGGCAGGTCACTCAACTGAGTTCCCTGGGCCAGTTTCTCTTCAAAACTGGACTCCGACAAATACCAGTGCTGATTATTTCTTGAATCTTGGTTCTCTTCTCTGCTGCCAGTGGGTTATACTCCTTAGAGCTACCTCCTCTGACTCTCTCAATTCTCTCTAGATTCTCTCCTTCTTTGACTCTATAACTAGCAACTTAGATTTTTAAAGATGACTGGGGCAGAGGAAATCTTTAGCTAACCAATGGCAAACTATCCTATAATTACACCAAGGAAAACTATTTAACATTTTGTGAAATAGTCATAGGGCATAAACATGTCTCTGCATTTCACTGAACAGGTCAATACAAGGATGGGGGTGGGGATGGGGCAAGGGTATCCCTGACCAACCACAACCACCATTTTCCCTGCACCTGTCATAATATAAACATCTTAATGATAAAACTGTACAAAAGAAAAGTGGCTGATCTACTTTAGGAGATAGTGTCCTATCATTACAAGTATTCAAACAGAATCTAGACAACACTTGTTGAGAACATTAGAGAAGATAGTTTTGCTTCAATAAAAGTGTTAAACTTGATGCCTTTGAGGTTCTTTCAAAGTATAAAATAATATGATTCTATCACATGAGAATTTAGAGGGTTATGAGAAAAGAATGTCAAGAATAGATGCCTTATGTCATTGGGTAGAATAATTGGCTACATAGATGGTCCGGATTTAGATTTCATTGGAATGTACCCTTTACCAGCTTAAGCTATCTAATGTCTAAAATTCTTTTAATGGGTCAAAACGACAATTAGGGAGAAGATTTAGAAGACAAATATCACTAGGAGAGATCCCATGCTGACACATTCATGCCAAGATAAAATAGTTGATACCATATCCTTTCCAGAGGCTATTTTAATAAAAGAAATCATAATCATCCTAAAAGGACAGAGGATTCTAAAGGGGAAGTGGAAGAGATGAAACGTGGAGTTACCTAAGATAAACTCTGCTCATTTGTACATTCTCTCTACAACTGGCCTGTTAAGGCTATGTCCATGAGATCACAGCTGTGTCTTTTCTGCCTCTATAAATGTGATGTTTCTGAAATATTTTGATAATTTACCTCTTCCTTGGTGGCCTTCTTTGTTCAATCCTCAAATAGAGAGGGCAAAGCACAGCTACCAATAAAGGCCATAGTCACACTCATTAAAGCAGAGCCTCTTCTGTTGGAAACAGGTAAAACTATAGCTCTCCATTCAGTTGGAGCCTTGCTAATGACCCTCGGTTCTATTCATGGTGGATGATGGCATACAGGTCAAAGGAGAGTTTACATAAGCATCTTTCCCAAATGATAATTAACATCATTATGGATTCAGATTGCTACAAGGTTATACTTTACTCAAGCCATCCTTGAACAAGAGATTGCAATCAAATACTCTGTTCCCCTCTTTTAATAAATATAAATGTAGCCTAATTTTTTTCCAAAAAGATTGCTTCAAACTTAATTAACATTCTTTAGTCATAAAAGACCTTATTTGATGGAGGAGTCAGCAAAAGATCTGGATAGAAAACAAACATTCTTTATAATAACTTTGACTTTGGTGACATTTTAAATGGAGAAAAATACTTTTGGCTGACCTTTCAGCCAGAATGAATATGATGTGAGTTGCTGAACTCAGATAGCTCCCTCAAGCAGCTGAAAATGGGAAGCAGCTTTAAATAATGAATGGTGATATCTAATGGTGCCCACAGACTATGAGATGGAGCCACATATTAAAATTGTTCTTAGTACCCTTATTATCTAATTTTTATGTAGGGGCCCAAGATGTTTTAGGCATAGTACAGGATGAGAAAGGACAAAGCTGATCAATAACTTATTTAAAACAACCTTAGAGATTTCCTTGATGGTCTGGTGAAACTAAATTGCTCAGAATTATATAGTCAGCCTGTGTTGTGGGAAGAATTTGAATCCAGTGCCTCCTGACTATCCACTGTTCCACATTGACTCATCTATGCATGCTATTTTCTAAACACTGTTTCACTAAAAGATTCCTCTCTCCCACCCACCCACCTCAACTCTTCAGAGGCATGGGAAGAGGGGAATAATAGGGGGATGTGGAGAATAATAATGTGAAGAAACTAATAACATTAAAATAATTATATATGTATGACTTAAGTTTGTTAAATTCCTTATAAATATCTCATTTGATACTTTCAACAACCTTACAAAATGGATAGTATCCTCATTTTTCAGATGAGATGAAAGTATGTGGAATAAGCAAAGTGAAATGGCCCTTAGGCTGGGCTAGATAGGAGTAGTTGCTGGAGATAAAGGAAATGAAACATGTACAGCACAGAAAAAAATATATATTCAGAAAAGGCATCTGTAGCTTTTTTTTTTCCTATCAGGAGCCTATACCTGTTCCCCAGAAGACTCATTGTCAGCCCTGTGATAGCTTCTTTCTTCCAAAGGTTCATTTTCCAGAGGCAACTCTTGACTTCCAGGGGAGAGAGACTATCCTTACACCAAGACCCATCTCAGCTTTTGAAGCATACTTGGTAATGAAACCTAGATAGATGAAATTTACCAAATTAGAACACAGTGCAATGGAAAAAGGACTATTCTTAAACAGTGACTCAATCTCAAATAGAGACAGAATTTCTAATCCATTAATCCATACATAAGGATCTGCCCAGACAGCATACTGAATTTGAAAACCAGATAATGGGCTGCTAGATGGCATAGTGGATAAGAGTTCCCTGCCTGGAGTCAGGCAGACCTGGGTTGACATTTGACCTCAGATATTTCCTTGCTCTATGGTCCTGGGCAAATCACTTAATCTGATTTGCCTAGTTCTTGCCATTCTTTCTTAGAGTTGTTTCTAAAATGGAATGTAAATGAGAGACAGACAGACAGACAGAGATGAAGAAGGAGAGAGAAGAAAGAAAGAAAGAAAGAAAGAAAGAAAGAAAGAAAGAAAGAAAGAAAGAAAGAAAGAAAGAAAGAAAGAAAGAAAGAAAGAAAGAAAGAAAGAAAGAAAGAAAGAAAGAAAGAAAGAAAGAAAGAAAGAAAGAAAGAAAGAAAGAAAGAAAGAAAGAAAGAAAGAAAGAAAGAAAGAAAGAAAGAAAGAAAGAAAGAAAGAAAGAAAGAAAATAAGGAAGGAAGGAAGGAAGGAAGGAAAGAAGGAAGGAAGGAAGGAAGGAAGGAAGGAAGGAAGGAAGGAAGGAAGGAAGGAAGGAAGGAAGGAAAAAAGAGTGAGAAAAAGAAAGAAAACCATATGATAACATGTATATTCTATTGTATTTTTATTTAATATTCCTCAACTAAATTTTAATCTGGTTCAGATTATAATGCATTACCAGTGACATATTTAATACCTGAGATCTAGAAATTTAGTGTTCTGGTTCTGCCATTAATTACCTTCATAACCTTGGAAAAATGAGTCACTAAAGTGCATAGAGCCTTAGACTTACAGGCAGGAGATTGGATAAGATAGAGAAAGCAGCCTTCTAAATTTTCACTCATATGGATTATTTTCTGGATTATCAATATTATTCCAAAAATATGCTTCCTTAGATCACAAAGATTTTTAATGATGCCTATAGTCATAGTATGTGTTATTCTCCTCATTCTGCTTAACTTGTTATATATAAGGTCATATAAGTCTTTTCATGTTTGACCTTTTAGATTTGTTTTTATAATGTAATAATCTTCTATCATAATCACATCCCACAATTTATTCATCCAATTCATAATTGATAGATACAGGCTTTGTTTCCAGCTTCTGCTACAACAAAAGGTGTTGCTATGAGGATTTTGATGCAAATGAGACCTTTCTTTATGTCTTTAATTTATATATATACTCAGGAGTGGGATCTCTAGGTCAAATATTTTGAGCACTGTAGTGACCATACCGAGGGGGGGGGGGCGGTATGCAAATCCGGACTGGTGAATAGGACTGCCATGAGTTATCATTCCCCCTTGTCCTCACCCTCATGTGGATCAAACTACTCTCTCCTAGAAACTCCCTTGGCTTCTGTCATCTGGAGGAGCAATATTTTTTTTTCCTTTCAAACAGGCATAGAAAAATACTAGGAAGGGAAAATATCAAGACCTCACCTCCTAATCCTGGCCAGCTCAGCACAACCTCACTCAGCCAAAACCCCATGACATATTTGCCTAGAAATATCCGTATCTAACTTCTTTTTGTGGCCTCAGAAATGGTAAACAAACAAATCAATACTTCTCTTTCTATCTCTATCCATGAGCCAGAAATTTATCTGACAAAGTAGAATAATAGGATCTTAGACTGAAAGCCAGAAGAGATCTCAGAGATCATCTTGACCAGCTTTCTCATTTTATCAATAAGGAAACTAAGGCTTATATTGATTAAGTAACTTGCCCATAGTCTCACAGTTGAAAAGCATCAGAAAGACTTTAATCTTCTCATTCTAAAGCCAATACTCGTTCTATTGTACCAAGTATATACCACAGATATAAAATCCATTTCTATTTCTTCCTAGATATTTCATTCTATCGGTTCTGCCATAGCTGCAAAATGACACACATAGGTTAATGATATAGTCATTAACCACATTGATTATACTTAAAGACAAAGTAAACAAAGAAGATAAACAAATTAAGAAATAGAGCTACTAGCTATAAAGTTCAAGCTATATCCAAACAGAATCCTTATTATAACATACCTGATGATAAGAGGTTTTCCAGCATCTACTGAAGATCTCTGAAGAGAGGAAATCCTCCATATCACAAGACCCAAAACCACTTTAGATCAGCTCTGATTATTATGAAGCTTCTATCAATAGCAAGCCTAATTTACTTCTTCCTCCAGTTCCTTCTCTTTCTATCTTCTAGGGTGAAATGAAAAAAGTAAACTATTCCCTCCACATGGCAGCCCTTCAAACACCGCCATATCCATGAGTTTCCTTTTCTCCAGGCTAAACATTTCCCTTTTCTGCAATTAAACTTTAAGACATTTTACCATCTTAGTTGCTTTCCTCTGGACATTCTCCAGCTTATCGATGACCTTTTTGATCTCTAGTAGCCAGAACTGAAGACAACACTCCAAATCAAGTCTGACTAGGGCAGAGAACATTGGAACTATCACCACGTTATTTTTTGGAAACTATGTCCCTCTTTCCATATCTTAGCATTAACTTCTTTGCCTGCCTCATCACTAATAACTCATTGGGAGTTGCAGCACAGTGAAAACCCAAGATCTGTCTTAAAATGCTCCCTGACCATAATTTCCTCCATCCTATATTTGTCAAGTGGAGTTTTTGTTCCTAAGTATGAGACTTTACATTTATCCCTACTGAACTTCATCTTCTTAGATCCTGCCCAGTGCTCTAGTTTGTCAAAATTTCTTTGGAGACCAACTCTCAAATGAAATGTGTTAATTATCCCTCCTGACTTTCTGTCATTTGGAAATTTGATGATCACTTTGTCAGTATGTCCAAGTTGTTAATAACAATATTAAACAATAGAGAGCCAAGCAAGATCCCTTTGGTATTCCACTAGACATCTTCTGCCACATTAACACTGCAATATATACAATACAATAATATTCCTAATGAGTCCAGCCATCCAATCGGCTCTAAATCCATCCAATTGCACTATTAATTTTTGCCCACTTTTGGACAGATCTCATCAATAGCAGAAGTCTTGGTTTCTCAATAGCACACATTTTAAACATTGAATACTTCATTAAGATGTATAACATTTCTTTAAAAATAAACCCTTCATCAGAGTAGCTAAGTTTCTCAGTAGATCAATAGCACACATTTTAAACATTGAATACTTCATTAAGATGTATAACATTTCTTTAAAAATAAACCCTTCATCAGAGTAGCTAAGTTTCTCAGTAGAGAGCCAAGCCTTGAGTCCTGAGTTCCACTTAGCTTCAAAAATTTTCTAACTGTGTGACCTTTGGCAAGTCTCTTAACTCAAATGCTTAGCCCTTACAGTTTTTCTGCCTTGGAACCAACACTTAGTATTGATTCTAACAGAGGAAGGGCTTAAAAAGTAAACCTTTAATCCAGTCTCTTCTTTCAGGTCAGATTCTCAATGGCAGGGAGTTTTTGTTTGACAGTTCAGTGCTTGCTGGCTTATTATATACTTTTCTGATAGGTCATTTTTATCTGGTTTTTTAAATCTAGTTCACAGAGATTGTTTTCACTTTTTCTTGCTTTTAAACATAATAGATCCAATTCTTACTTAAAATGGAAACATCACTTAAGAATTGGTGACCAGCTTTGAAGAGTTAATAGCCCAAGATTATTAACCTCAAAAATTCATTAATCTGTATGAAGTGACCATTTGGGGTTGACATGCCTGTGCTGCCAAAAGCCAAATACATTGGAGAGGCTATTTAATCATTACAACACAGGATGCTTTCTATGTGTTTATAGTTCATTTATTAACTCAGCAATACTGGTTGTATAGGATCCTACTTAACTAAGCCTCATCCTTCAAATCTGTGCCCAAGTTTTGCTAAACCCATTGAAAATGTATAATGTTGAGCCTTCTAGCTATTTTCTCTTCTTAATACAGTGATAGCTGGTTTCCTCAACTTGTGTCTAGAGAAATCCTAAATATTTTCTATTTGGCAATTCAGAGAACAGAATATGCTCATGGATTATTTTCAACCCACTAAACCACACATTGTTAAGTACTTATTTTCCAGACACTCTATTTGGAGCTGAGAATGCAAAAGAAGGAAATAGAGGGGAAGAGGGGAAAAAAGAGGAGCTGGAGAAGGGAGGAGAAAGTAAAGGTAGGAGGGAGGAAAGAGAGAATGAGGAGGGGAAAATGAAGAAGAAAGGAAGGAATGAAGGGAACAAGGAATGCAAGAAGAAGAAAAGTAGAGAAGGACAAGCCTTTGAATCATAAGCAGTCAAGCAAAATATATTCTCACATTGATTACATTTAAAAATGCATCACTTATTCTGCTTATCATCTCCATCCTCTCTCTATCATGAGGCCAGCATGCTTCTTTACAGTTGACTGTTCAGTTGAGTTCTTAGGTTCTTCAAAATTGTTTGTTTTTGTGCAGTTGCAGCGCTATAAATTGTTCTTCTAGTTCTTCCCCTTTATTCTTTAGCAGTTTTTGCAAGTTTTTCCATGTCTCATTTAAATCATTTTTGTCCCCCTTTCTTAGAGCTCAGTAGTAGTATCCCATTACATTCACACACTTCATTTTAGTAGGCCATCTGCATGGGTTCTTCTGACTAAGGAAAAGGTATCAGCTGGTTCCAAACTTTTTCATGATATCTTTTAGCATTTTCCTAAGCTGATCCTAAGGCAATAACAGCATTGTTAATCACTAGGTCTGCAAATAAGGCCTTTCTAGTTTGGAAGGACGTGTCAGAGCTACTATTGAAGTAAGAGGAAACAAATTCAAGTTCTTGATCCATCATTTACTACATATATGACCTAAGAGTTTGTTTTGTTCTGTTTTCTTTGGTTGGTACCTGTGAAATACTACTGGAAATCAAGAACTGCTCAGCAAATTATAATTTTAGAGAGTTACTTGGGATACAGAGATGGAACTTGAACCTAGGTTTTTCTGACTCTGAAAAGAGCTTTATTTCCATGAAGCTATATTGTGATTTTGGGGAAAATCACCTAATTTTTCTGGACCAAAGTTTCTTTATCTGTAAAATGAGGTAATTAGATTATGTTTTCTCAGGTCTCTTTCAGTTCTAAATATATATTCCTATCAGTATATTTCAAGAATCTATGGTCATTCACCTCCATGCTGGGAGAAGTCATATATATAAAATTTGAATTAAATTCATCAAAGGCTAAGGTCCTATGATTAAAGCATTGTAATTTCTGTCTTCAGGAAGTTCTGTGGCCCCTTGTGGGCTTTGCGAACCATATAACTTTGCTAGAGTCAGGCACAGAAGTAGTTAGTCCACATTATAGAATCACTGTCCACTAAGTTTACGGTACCAATACTACTGGAAAAAATGTTAGGGAAACCCCAAGATAGTGACAGGTAAATGAGATTCACACAATGCTATTCATGATGCCTATTGGAGGAATGTTGTTGCTCATTAGTAATGTGAATAACTGATATCAGTTTTGCTTGTGAACCTGTACTGTATTGTTTAATTTCAGATTCTGATGGATTAGAAACAAGTAATCTTTTTATTTGTTAAATTGGGATCATGTGGTGATCATCACTTTTTTATTCTGAGAAAGAGTATTTTTTTCACTTTTGGACATTATTTTATTTGGTCATTTTCAAACATTATTCCATGGAAACAAAGATCATTTTCTTTTCCTCCCCCTCTCCAACCACCCCTCTCATAGCCAACATGTGATTCCACTGGGTATCACATGTGTCCTTGATTCGAACCCATTTCCATGTTGTTGGTATTTGCATTAGAGTGTTCATTTAGAGTCTCTCCTCAATCATGTCCCTTCCACCCCCGTAGTCAAGCAGTTGCTTAATTTCAGTGTTTTTACTCCCAAAATTTGTCCTCTTCTTGTGGATAGTGTTTTTTCTCCTAGATCCCTGCAGAATGTTTGGGGATGTTGTATTGTCACTAATGGAGAAGTCCATTATGTTCAATTGTACCACAGTGTATCAGTCTCTGTGTACAATGTTTTCCTGGTTCTGCTCCTTTCTCTCTGCATCACTTCTTGGAGGTTGTTCCAGTCTCCATGGAATTCCTCCACTTTGTTATTCCTTTAAGCACAATAATATTCCATCACCAACATATACCACAATTTGTTCAGCCATTCCCAATTGAAGGTCATCCCCTCATTTTCCAATTTTTTGCCACCACAAAAAGCACAACTATGAATATTCTTGTACAAGTCTTTTACCCTATTATCTCTTTGGGGTACAAATCCAGTAGTGCTAAGACTGGATCAAAGGGCAGACAATCTTTTATCGCTCTTTGGGGGTAGTTCCAAATCTCCCTCCAGAATGGTTGGATCAATTCACAACTCCACCAGCAATGAATTAATGTCCCAACTTTGCCACATCCCCTCCAGCATTCATTACTTTCCTATGCTGTCATATTAGCCAATCTGCTAGGTGTGAGATGGTACCTAAGTTGTTTTGATTTGCATCTCTCTGATTATAAGAGATGTAGAACACTTTTTCATGTGCTTATTAATAGTTTTGATTTCTTTGGCTGAAAACTGCCTGTTCATGTCCCTTGTCCATTTATCAATTGGAGAATGACTTGATTTTTGGTGCAATTGATTTAGCTCTTTATAAATTTGAGTAATTAGACCTTTGTCAGAGGTTTTTGTTATGAAAATTGTTTCCCAATTTGTTGCTACCCTTCTCATTTTGGTTTCTTTGGTTTTGTTTGTACAAAACCTTTTAATTTGATGTAATCAAAATTATTTATTTTACATTTTGTGACTCTTTCTATGTCTTGCTTGGATTTAAAGTCTTTCCCTACCCAAACGTCTGACATGTATACTCTTCTGTGTTCACCTACTTTACTTATAGTTTCCTTCTTTATGTTCAAGTCATTGACCCATTCTGAGTTTATCTTGGTGTTGGGTGTGAGGTTTTGTTCCAAACCTAATCTCTCCCACACTGTCTTCCAGTTTTCCCAACAGTTTTTGTCAAATACTGGTTTTTGTCCCAGAAGCTGGGGTCTTTGGGTTTATCATGGGTCTTGCTGATGTCACTTAAACCAAGTCTATTCCACTGATCCTCCTTTCTGTCTCTTAGCTAGTACCATATTGTTTTGATGACCACTGCTTTATAATATATTTTGAGATCTTGGACTCCAAGGCCACCTTCCTTTATATTTTTTCAAATTATTTCCCTGGATATCCTTGATGCTTTGTTCTTTCAAATGAAATTTGTTGTGGTTTTTTTCTAAATCAGTAAAAAAAATTTTTTTTGGAAGTTCAATGGGTATGGCACTAAACAGATAGATAAGTTTGGGTAGGATGGTCCTTTTATTATATTGGCTCGTCCTACCCATGAGCTGTTAATGTTTTTCCAATTGCTCAAGTCTAGTTTTAGTTGTGTGGAGAGTGTTTTGTAGTTGTGTTTATATAGTTCCTGTGTTTGTCTAAGGAGATAGATTCCTAAGTATTTTATTTTGTCTAAAGTGATTTTGAATGGGATTTCTCTTTCGAGTTCTTGCTGCTGAGCTGTGTTGGAAATATATAGAAATGCTGATGATTTATGTGGGTTTATTTTGTATCCTGCGACTTTGATATAGCTGTTGGTTATTTTGACTAGCTTTTTGGTTGATTCTCTAGGATTCTTTAAGTAGACCATCATATCATCTGCAAAGAGCAATAACTTAGGCTCCTCCTTGCCTATTTTAATGCCTTCAATTTCTTTTTCTTTTCTAATTGCTACTGCTAGTGTTTCTAGTACAATGTCAAATAATAGAGGTGATAATGGGCATCCTTGTTTCACTCCTGATCTTATTGGGAATGCATCTAGTTTATCCCCATTGCAGATGATGTTAGCTGATGGTTTTAGATATATACTGTTTATTATTTTTAGGAACGACCCTTCTATTCCTATGCTTTCTAGTGTTTTTAATAGGAATGGGTGTTGTATTTTATCAAAGGCTTTTTCTGCATCTATTGATATAATCATGTGATTTTTGTTGGTTTGCTTGTTGATGTGGTCAATTATGTGGATGGTTTTCCTAATATTGAACCAGCCCTGCATCCCTGGTATAAATCCTACTTGGTCATGCTGAATGACCCTCCTGATCACTTTCTGGAGTCTTTTTGCTAGTTTCCTATTTAAGATTTTTGCATCTATATCCATTAGGGAGATTGGTCTATAGTTTTCTTTCTCTGTTTTTGACCTACCTGGCTTTGGAATCAGTACCATGTTTGTGTCATAAAGGGAATTTGGTAGTACTCCCTCTTTACTTGTTATGTCAAATAGTTTGTATAGTATTTGGATTAGCTATTCTTTGAATGTTTGACAGAATTCACTTGTGAATTCATCAGGCCCTGGGGATTTTTTCTTAGGGAGTTCTTTGATGGCCTGTTGTATTTCTTTTTCTGACATGGGATTATTTAAGAATTCTATTTCTTCTTCTGTTAGTCTAGGCAATTTATATTTTTGTAAATATTCATCCATATTGCCTAGATTGGTATATTTATTGCCATATAATTGGACAAAGTAGTTTTTAATGATTGCCTTAATTGTCTCTTCATGGGAGGTGAGGTCCCCCTTTTCATCTTTGATGCTGTTAATATGCTTTACTTCGTTCTGTTTTTTAATTAGATTGGCCAGTACTTTTTCTATTTTGTTTATTTTTTCAAAATACCAGCTTCGAGTCTTATTTATTAGTTCACTAGTTCTATCACTTTTGATTTTATTATTTTCTCTCTTAATTTTTAGGATCTCTAGTTTGGTTTTCTTCTGGGGGGTTTTAATTTGTTCTCTTTCAAGTTTTTTTATTTTTATTTCCAATTCATTGATCTCTGCCCTCCCTAATTTGTTAATATATGCACTCAGGGATATGAATTTTCCTCTGATTACTGCTTTGGCTGCATCCCATAAGGTTTGGAAAGATGTCTCACCATTGTCATTTTCCTCAATGAAATTATTAATTGTTTCTATGATTTCTTCTCTGACTAACCAATTTTGGAATATCATATTATTTAATTTCCAATTAATTTTTATTTGGCTCTCCATGTACCCTTACTGATCATTATTTTTATTGCCTTATGATCTGAAGAGGTTGTATTTATTATTTCTGCTTTTCTGCATTTGTATGCCATGTTTCTATGACCTAGTGTGTGATAAATCTTTGTGAATGTGCCATGTGGTGCTGAGAAGAAGGTGTATTCCTTTTTGTCCCTATTTATTTTTCTCCGTATGTCTATTAACTCTAATTTTTCTAAGATTTCATTCACATCTTTTACCTCTTTCTTATTTATTTTTTGGTTTTATTTATCTAAATTTGATAGTGGTTGGTTTTGGTCTCCCCCTAAAATGGTTTTACTGTCTATTTCCTCCCTCAATTCTCCTAGTTTTTCCATTAGACATTTGGGTGCTATATCATTTGTTGCATACATGTTAATTAGTGATATTTCCTCATTATCTATACTCCCTTTTAATAGAATATATTTCCCTTCCCTATCCCTTTTAATAAGGTCTATTTTTGATTCAGTTTTGTCAGATATCATGATTGTCACTCCTGCCTTCTTTCTATCAGTTGAGGCCCAAAAGGTCTTACTCCATCCTTTAATTCTGATTTTGTGAGTATCAACCCACCTCATGTGTTTTTCTTGAAGACAACATATGGTAGGGTTTTGGATTCTAATCCATTCTGCTAATCATTTACATTTTATGGGTGAGTTCATCCCATTCATGTTCAAAGTTATGATTGTCACTTGTGGATTCCCTGACATTTTGATATACTCCCCTAATTCTGACCTTACTTCTTTAGCTATAGCCTTTTAAACCAGTGATTTACTTTAAATCAGCCCCCCTAGCCTCCTCCCTTGATATGCTTCCCTTTCTAGCCCCTCCCTTTTTGTTCCCTTCCCCCACCCTCTCCTTCCCTCCATTTTTATATTCCCTTCCCCCTCCCCCTCCTTAATTTCCCCTTCTCTCTTACCCCGTTGGATGAGATAGAATTCAAGATCCCAATGGATATAGATGTTCTTTCCTCCCAGAGTTGATTTTACTGAGAGTATGGTTTATGTATTACCAATTCACACTCTCTTCCTCTCCTTATAAGAGAATTCTTCCCCTCCCCTTCCTATGTCTATCTTTGTGTGAGAAAGATTATTCTATTTAGTTTTTTTCTATTTCTTGAAGTATATTTTAGTAGCATCAATGATTCCCCCTCTTCCTTTTTCTTTCTCCCACCCCCTTTCTCCATATCGTCTTGATGCCCCAATCTTTCCCTATGTGTGGTTCTTCTAACTACTCTAATGATGCATACAGTTTTAAGAGTTACACATTACATTTCCCCCACATATTAGTATATATAATTTGAGATAAATGTAGTCCTCATAGAAGAGAGTTTGAATACAAGAAAAAGATAACATTTTTCTCCTTTTCCCTTTCTTTGATATTTACCTTTTCATGTTTCTCTTGCTCTTTGTGTTTGGATGTCAAACTTTCCACTGAGTTCTGACCTTTTCTTTGCAAATACTTGGAACTCTTCTATTTTGTTGAATGCCCATACTTTTCCCTGGAAGTAAATAGTCAGTTTTGATGGGTAGTTGATTCTTGGTTAGAGACCCATTTCTGTTGCCTTTCTGAATATTGTGTTCCATGCTTTGCGGTCTCTTAGCATGTTCGCTGCTAAGCCCTGTGTGACCCTTATGGGGGCTCCTCTATATCTGAAGCTCTTCTTCTTGACTTCTTGTAAGATTTTCTCCTTAGCTTGGAAGCACTTGAATTTGGCAATTACATTCCTGGGGGTTGTCTTTTGGGGATTAAGTATAGAGGGTGTTCTATGAATCCTTTCTATTTTTCTATTTTGCCCCCTTGCTGGAGAACATTAGGGCAATTTTCTTCAATAATCTCTTGTAGTATGGCATCGAGATTTTTGTTTATCTCTGGTTTTTTGGGTAGACCAATGATTCTCAAGTTGTCTCTCTTTCCTCTGTTTTCCTGGTCTGTCACCTTGTCAGTGAGATATTTTATGTTTTCTTCTAATTCCTTATTTTTTTTTTACTTTGCTTTATTAATTCTTGCTGTTTTGCAAGATCACTGTCTTCCAGTTGCTTAATTCTGGTCTTTAGGGACTGGTTTTGCTTTTCATATTGGTCTGCCCTTCTGTTAGAGGCTTCCAGCTCTTTCTCCAATTGTGAGGTCTTGTCTGTCAGGCTGTTGACCTCTTTCTGAATTTTTCCCATTGTTCTTGCCAGAAGGTGTCCATCTTTTGGATAAGCTCCAATTTGAATTCTTCCAGAGCTTGTGGATAATTTCCAATTTGGGAGGACATGTTTTGATTTTGTTTGAATTTCATCCTCTTTCTCTTCTGTCCCCTGGGTTTTACCTCCATAAAAGTTTTCAATAGTCACTTTTTTCCCTTTCTGCTTGGAGGGTTGCTCTTGGGCAGTGTGAGCCATCCCTTCAGTGGTTTTCCCTTTCCTTTTTGGTCAGAGGTCTGGGTGATGTGGGTGGGTTTTCTGTGGATTTAAGTTGCCTCAGACTAGTTCTTCCCAGCCTCCTGGTTTGTTAGCGCTCCCGTCCCCATGCTCTTCTCTCCAGTGAGCAGGAACCTCCTATAAAATCACTCTGAGGGGTGGGTCTCTGGTAGTCCCTGTCAGTTTCCAAGGATCCTGGTGTGCCCCACCCCTTACTACAGCGAGGAGTGGAGCTTTGGTCTCTGACTGATTTTACAGTTTCTGGAGACTCCATGTTATTCGCTGCTGTTTTCAGTTTGCAAGCTCCCCTGCAGTCTGCATGCTCTCCAGTATGCAGGGTTCTCCAGTGAAACTGTCCTGAGAGGTATTTTCCTAGTAGTCCTCCTTTAGCTCCGAAGGACCCTGGTGTGTGCGTGCCTCCCCAGACAGAGATGTTTCTCACTCACTCGCTGTCCCTGATGAGCGCTCTGAGCCCCTACTCTGGTTCTGTGGAAGAGGTGGGGGAGGGGGGAAGGGCAGCTCAGTGCATGTTTTTGTGCAAGTTTTTCCTCCTTCTTATACTGTGGAAATGTTCACTGCCCACTTACCTTCGTTGCTGTGGCATACTGGAGAGTCCCTCCATTCTTCCAAGGATGATTTTTATGCTCTTTTGAGGTAGTCTATTTCGTTTGGTGCTGGGGGGAGGAAGTGATTCATGTCTAGATTGCAGCCATGTTTACCCAGAGGTCCCTGAGAAAGAGTATCAATGTAAATGTATCCTAACTCCCCCATCTTTTTAAAAGAAAACCTAAAAATGAAAAACCCAAACCAAAAATTTTGGTAATATAATAAAAAATATTGTTTACTTTCTAGAGGATTCTATACAGCGCTCTTTTTAAATTGAGATCTCTAATTAAGAATGTGAATTGATTTAAGAAATTTAAAAACATTAATAATCACATCAAACAATGTATATCAGAGATCTTTTTTCAGAACTAATAACCAGCCCACAGTATAACCTGTTGTTTTAGATAGAAATCTTGGTTTCTTAAAAGTACAAGTTTAAAATATTGTGTCCTTTATGTAAATGTAAAACATTTCTTTAAAAAAATCTCTCTACTCCTCTACATATAGATACATATAAACTGAATTTTAATAGTATTTATGATGACATCTCATATACCTTGTAAATCTTGTTCATTTCTATAAGATCAGCAAAATGGTTGAAAGTACCATCTGGGAGGGTATGTCACTATCATTGGTCAAAAAAGTCAATTAACAATAAAAATACTTTAACAAATCTAATATAATTGCCTTCCCATAGAAGAAAATTTTGGAAAATTATACATAGAATAATAATAGCTAACATTTATATAGCACTTAAGGTTTACAAAGTACTTTACAAATATTATCTTATTTGATTCTCAGAACAACCCTGGGAGATACGTTATCCCCATTTCACAGATCAGCAAACTGAAAGAGACAGAGGTTAAGTGACTTGTGTAGGGTACAAGTGACTTTTCCACGGTCCATTCTTAACAGCATAGCTAATAAGCATGAGAGATTAAACTTGGACTCATGTTTTCCTGACATAGCCTGATACTCTACTATATCACCCAACTTTGGTGTCCTGAAAACTTCACAAATTAAACAAATAGAAATTGCATTGACTCAAAGATCTTAGAAGGAAGGCATTGTGATGTTTTGTTTTGTTTTTTCCTGAAATTTCAATCTTTGGATTCCTTCAAAAAAAGAAATAATTTTCTTGCCACAGACAGAAAATACAGAATATTTTCTTCACTATATAGCAAGAAAGTCAAGCATTTGACATTTTATTTTTCTGTCTGCCATACTCAATATGTAGCATCTTGTTTTGTGGATTAATAACATTTGCTGTATTGCCTTTTGCCTCTAAGCTGTCAGGGAGAAAAAACTGATTATATACATACATACATACATACGTACATATATACATATATATGTACACACACACATACACAAAGTCAAGCCTGATTGGCATGTCCTATATTAAATTAAGTTTACAACAAACATAATTTACAAGATTTGAAAGTGTCAAGAATTGAGAAAACTGAAGAATCATATGGATGAGAGTCTGCTTTTAAAAAAGATGTTCCCAAACCTTTTTTTAAGTGTATGCTAATTGCTCTCCCACATTTTGTTTTCAAAATCGCATTTTTAATGTAAGCATCTGTTGCTGGATTCGCACCCTAATGCCTCCTGATGGGGGAAATAAAGCTTTAAATTCCTTCTCATTTCTTAGTGGGATTGGTGTCAGCTGGGAGGAGATCATCCGTGCCTAGAGTCTGGCTTCCCAACTCGTCAACCAAATCCAGAGATTGGTCATTAAATGTTTTTTTAATATTTCTAAGATCCATACTCGAAATTTATTTGAAAAATAATTACCAAAACATTTAAGCTTGTTTCTCATGTCTCCTGTGACTACCAAAAACAAAAACACAAAAACAAACTAAAAAGATAGGGTGAATGTTATGAAAAACCATCAAATACTGTTTATCTAGTGATCACTTGAAGTTGTCATTGAATCAATTTCTATAAAGTAGACACCAGGCTTGCCATTTATCTAGGATCTGAACTCCAAGAGTTGCCCTAAGCCCATAGTATTGGATTGTCATTAGATCCTCCTCTCAACAGAGGGAGCAAGTAAATAGCATTGCTTTGGGAAAGCATTCCATAGCATAGTTGACTCCCAGCTCCCCCTTGCTAGCCTCTTAGGGTATTCTAAATCAAGTGGTTGATAGAACACTGTGTTAGATTTAACCCCAATCAATAGGCTGGTGACTTTCCTTGAGAGAGAGGAAAAGGGATGTTTAATTAATACCCATAAACACAGGGCCTTTCAGGAATTATTGAGTCAGTACAAGCAAGCACATCTATCAAAAGTGACCCTATAAATTGAGATTATGATTATTAATGATATTCTTAACAGTGCTCCCTAAGATTTGGACTCTGCAAACATTCCTGAAAAGAGGATGAAATTCAATTGCAAATCAATGCTTGTTAAGGCAGGTTGGGCATATCTTGACATGAGGCCACCAAACCTCCCAGAGGGAGGGCAAGAGGAAAAAGAGAGAGGAGAACAGCTAATTGCTGCCCTACTAACTTTTTAAAGGAACATGTCAGTTTTGAAAGTCCACTTTGTTAATAACACAAAAGCTCTTTCCTCAGTTTACTCAAATGCCACAGTTGTTGGTGTTCAGTTATTTCAGTCATGTCCAACTTTGCATGACCCCATTTGAGATTTTCTTCGCAAAGATACTAAAATATCTTTTCCTTCTCTAGTTCATTTTACAAATGGAGAAACTGAGGCAGTTTAAGTAATTTTCCCCCCAGGGTCACATAGCTAAGAAGTGTATGAGACCTGATTTGAACTCATTTTTCTGACTCTAGTCCCTGTGCTCTGACCACTGAACTACTTAACTGCCCACATGACACAGGCTGCCCTGTTTTTCAAGATTATTATGGAAGGACTTAGGACAAAGAAAGCTGTCCACCTCCAGAGAAGGAACTATTGGAGTCAGAATGCCAATAAAAGCATAGCATTTTTCAGTTGTTTATTTGGATTTATATTTTGGGGGTTTGGTTTTCTAAGATTACTCACTTACAAAAATGAACAATATGGAAATATGTTTCACATAACATATGCATGTATAATCCAGATATAAACCACTGCCAGTACTGGGAGGGGGAAGTGAAGGGAGGAAGAGAGACAAGGTCAATCATAAAACATGTGTAGAAATATTTTTATTGCATGTCATTGGTAAAAAATAAAATAAAAATATTTTTTAAAAGATAATTATGGAGGTAGCCAAGTGTGGCAGAGGTACATTGTTATACACAGGAGCCAAATTATCCAGAATCTAATTGAGTTAGTGATTGAAAATTATACCATCATTAAAGATAATACCATGGTAGTATAAGATTTATAAGGCACCTTATTATATACCATTTGCTTTTTAGAATGACCCTGGGTGTTTTCTGCTATTATTATTTCTATTTTACAGATATGAGGAAACTGAGGCTAGAAGTTAAGTGATTTTTACAACATCACACAGCTAGTCAGTGTCTGAGGCAGGATTCAAACTGAAATCTCTCTGAAAAAGGCAGTTTGCTATATTGGATAGGGCACTGAAGTTGCCATCAGGAAAAATCTGGGTTCAAATGCTTTTTCAGACATTTATTAGCTGTGCAGTTCTAAGAAAATCACTTAACTTTTCTAGGTCCAAATTTATGTAAAACAAGAGCATTGGGTTCAAAGGTCTTAGGGGTCTTTTCTGGTTCTAAATCTGTGACTCTAAGGGCAGTAGGAAGATTTCCTAACAAAGCCATGAAAAATAGGCCAATGATAAAAATTCATAGATTAAGGCAAAGGACAACTTAAACATTGGTACCGACATATTCATTTAAAACAAGCCGGTTGGACTAGATGATATTTTGGAGGTATCTTTGAGCTGTAAAATCCCATTTAACCCAGAAAACAGGTTACACCCAATCATTAAATATTTACTATATGCCAGGCATGTGCAAAGTGCAAACTATTGTTTTCTAGTGGTGCCCAACTCTTCATGGCCTCATTTAGGGTTTTCTTGGCAAAGATACTGGAGTAGTTGTCCATATCCTTCTCCTAGGTCATTTTACAAATGAGGAAACTGAGGCAAATAGGAATAAGTGACTTGCCAAGGGTCATACAGCTAGTGTCTAAGGTCAGATTTGAACTCTGGTCTCTCTGACTTCAGGCTCAGGAATCAACCCACCCTGCCACCTACCTTCCCCTACATTGTAAACTAACATCACAAACATGCTAGCACTTTGTGAACTCACTGCACCAACTGGTCTATGGGCAGGGGTGGAAAATAGTAGAGACCACACTGAAAAATTCTTTGGGGGGGGTAAGGGAACTTAAGTAATGAGGTTTCAGCAGAAGATTAATAAATGGAAAAGATACACCTCCCTCTCGCAAAAATGATTTCTATATTTCTCTCAGCCTTTCTACCAACATGAAATGCAAGAAATTAACAGGATTCCCTACCTTCCATCTGCCATTCAAAATCAAGGATAAAGCTTTATATCTGGGTGGCATTCTGCCTTCTGAGGTAAGACTGTCTGTCCCTCCAGGCATCAAACACTCAGAGTGAAAAGCCATGCCAGTCGTATCTGATATGGCATCCTAGAGATACATTCCTGCTGAGTCTTTTCTGGGCTGTGAAGGGATAGGACTAGAGTTCCCATGGTACTCAGTGAACGAGACCAGACAGCATCCATTTGTTCATTTATTCAATGCAAGCATCTCTTTAGGAAATTCTGAAGCTGGAGAATTTTGAAGTGGATTTCTGTGGAATCCCTCTATACATACCAGGTTGGTGGGTGACTACAGAAGCCCAGCTTCTGACTATGCCAACAGGGGTCCTGTGGGTTATACCTACGCTTTGCTCTGCAAGAGGTTAGACTATTTGGATGGAGTACCAGCCCCCTGCTAAGTTTAGCCCATCACTTTTCACGTCCCATTTACCAAATTTTCACAGCAAATTGTTGTATGACAATTTTCCCTGGGGGACTAAAAAACAGTTGAAAACACAGATTGCTGCAGAAATAGGATAAAGAAATAATTATTTCCATAATGATGTAAAAGAGCCTTTTCTTCTCCTTCCTTTTCATTTTCATGGACTCTCCAGCACTGTACTGCACAGGAGTCTCTTCTGTCTATATATACTATGTTTCCATCATGAATGACAGCAGACTGGCAACATTCTAAGGCATGGATGGTTTCTTGGCAGCCATGCTGATATTAGGACTTCTGTGACTAAGGTCTGTCAAGCCTTTCCTCTAAATGCTTTGTGAAATTAGATACTGTAGGATGCTTTGGTACGATTTTGGATGAGAGACTGGTAGAAAGAAAGAATGGTCGAGGATTGGGAAGTAAAAAGGAAGTTAGAATTAATCTAGTCCAATCATTAACCTTAAGAGATGAGAAAACTGAAGCCTTGAAAAAAGAAGTCATTTGATATATGATCAATACCAAATTGCAAGTGGTTCCTGGGAAGGAGGGAGATGAAGTAGAAATCAAAATGAATGCCAAAAATCATTGCTCTATGTCAGTGGGGAAAAAAATCATGGATGGGGAAGGGAGAGACAGTGACAGAGACAGAGACAGAGACAGAGACAGACAGAGAGAAATTACTTGTCCCTAGTCATAGTAAACAGCAAAATTTTATTTTGAACCCACGTTCCCTGACTCCAAATAAAATGTGCTTTTATGAATAATAGTGGTAGCTAGATCCACATCCAGAGGAAACACTGTGGGAGTAAAAACACCAAAGAAAAACAACTGCTTGAATACATGGGTTGAAGGCATATTATTGGGGATGTAGACTCTAAATGAACATCCTAGTATAACAACAACATGGAAATGGGTTCTGATCAAGGACACATGTAATACCCAATGAAATTGTGTGTTGGCTACAGGAAGAGTGAGTGGAGGGGAAGGAGGGAAATAATGTGATTATTGTAACCAAGGAATAATGTTTTAAATTGACTTATTCAAATGGGAAAAAAAATAAAGTCACCCAGAAATATTAAAAAAAAATAGTGGTAGCTAGGTAGAACAGTAGATAAAATACCAAGTCTGGAGTCATGAAGACATGAGTTTTCCTCTAGTCTCAGACACTTACTGGTTGTATGACCTTGGATAAGTCATTTAACTTCTACCCTAGTTTCTTCAACTGTAAAATGGAAATAATAATGGCACCTACCCCTTAGGAGTATTGTGAGGATCAAATGAGATAATAATTTTAAAGAGCTCAGTCATAGCGCTTGGCATCTAATAAGTGGTGTAGATGTTGTTATTATCATCACTACTTTCCAGGTTTGTTCTGAGGATCAAATGAAATAACACAGCTAAAGTGTTCTGTGAATATTGAAGTGCTGTACTAATCCTAGCTATTATTACAAAAGGCAGCTAGTAAATAGTTGTGCCAAAGGAAATGATGAAAGGTATAGTTTCAGAGATACCTGGGAAGACACGTTTGAACTGATGCACCCTGAAGGATTAATACACAAACAACATTGTAAACATGAAGAATCTTTAAATATTTAAAAATTCTGATCAATGCAATGACAAACCACAAATCCATATGGTATGTTCCCACCCCCTGACCAATTGGAGATGGACTCAGTTTGCAGAAAGACATATATATCTCTGAACACAGCTAGTATGGGAATTTGTTTTGCTTGACTGCACGAATATTTGCCACATGATTGTTTTTTCCTCAAGGGGGTTGAGAAGTTGATCGGGAAGAGAAAAAATAAATTTTTGTTTGTTGAAGAAATGAGAGTATTCTTTCTACTATCTCATAGGGTTATCTAGCTCAACCCTGCACAGAGACAATTTGTAGATTCTGTAGAAAGCTAGGACAGCTGCAGTGGTAAGATGAAAGAGAAAGGCAATTGCATATCCACAAATAAAACTCATATTCCCCAAATATATATATCCAATTCAAGCCTGAGATATTTTGCTGCATTTTCCCACAAATTCTACATTCTGGATTATATAGCATTACCCAGGTTGTTTTAGAAGACAATTTTATTCTTTCCATCTCCCCAAAGAGAAACTCATTAGTGCATTCTAATAAATGATTTGTCTTCCTAAAATAAAAGGAGGGACAGCTGATGACATTTGGGAGCAAAGAATACCCAGATGCTGGAGGATATCTGGGAAATATATCAGCGTGCTGTGTGACAGCAGTTTGTCACTGCCATGCTTTCCATAGAGGAAATGAAAACTCAGTGGAGTGGGACAGATGGGCTAGAGGCATTCCCTTCCCCCACTCCTGGGACTAGCTAGGAACAGGAGAAATGCCCCCAGACAACCATGGGCGTGCTACTGACTCCTCAGTTAGCTATTAATACTATAAGTGGCCATAGATTAATTAAGTACTGAGAATGCAAAAACCAGGATTGAATTGGAGAACTGTAGCCATATTTCAGGTTCAGTGATTGCACAGTATAGACTCAAGGGCTCCTACTCTTTTTGTTTGTTTGTTTCACTGACCCTTTTGGCTGTCTGGTAAAGCCTAGGAACTTCTCCTCAGAATAATGTTTTTAAATGAATAAAACAAAATGATTAGATCACAAAGGAAGCTAATTATATTGGAATATACTTATCAAAACATTTCTAAAGCTAATTCACATACCCCCAGTTAAGAGCTTCACTGAAGAAAAAGCTAGTAGTAGAAAAACTTTGGATCACAAGACCTGGATTCAAGACAACAGTCTGCCCTTTACCACCTTACTGATCTTGGGCAAGTCACTTGGGCAGCCAGACAGAGAAATAGAAAGAGCACCTAATCTGCAATCAAGAAAACATGCAAGAGGGCAGCTGGGTGCCTCAGTGGATTGAGAGCCAGGCCTAGAGATGGGAGGTCCTAGGTTCATATCTGGCCTCAGACACTTCCCAGCTGTGTGACCCTGGGCAAGTCACTTAACCCCCATTGCCTAGTCCTTACCACTCTTCGGTCTTGGAACCAGGTTCCAAGACAGAAGGTAAGGGTTAAAAAAAAAGAAAAAGAAAACCTGCCTTTGAATCCTGCCTCAGACACTAGCTATGAGACCCCAGACAAGTCAATAATCAATAAGCATTTATTAAGCACCTGCTATAAGCCAGGCACTGTATTAAGTGCTGAGAATATAAATACAAAAAATAAAAAAAGAGAGAGACAGAGAGAAAGAGAAAAAGGAAGGAAGAAGAATGAAACAAAAATAAGGAAGGAAGAAAAAACCCCTCCCTTTTAAGGAGATCTCATAGAGGAAGGTAATACACTAAAGGAAACTGAAATAGGATGAGGGGCAGGAATCTGAGGTACTGAATTCCAGGCTATGGTGAACAAGTAAGTAAAAGAAGATACAAGGTGGTGAAGCCAAGTGAGAAATGAGGAGGTTTCTAGCTAAGATCTCTCCTTAAATGAAGATTTATAGGTGATGGTCCTGCAGCTTCTAATCAGAGAGGCAAAAGGTTGTGATGGGGTAGATATTGGAAAAATCAATACTTGGATAGTGTCATAGTTTTAGAGTACAGGTGACTTTACAAATCATGGATTCCTAGTCCCTCATTTTTCTGAAAAGGCAATTTTTTTCTATTAAATCATTTGTTTATTGATTGATTGATTGATTATCCAAGACCAAAGTGATTGGAACACAAGTCTCCGGATTCTAAATCAAATGATCATAACTTTGAAATACATTAATAAAATTTTCATACCAATATTATTTAAAATTATATCACTTGTTTTCTCACAATGTTTGCTATTGTTTAGGGCAAGTAGAAGCAGCTAGATTCACTTTTCAAAAGTTTACATGTAATAGTTTAACATAGCTTTATATGTATAAATAATAATGGTTCAAAAGCATTTATCACAACCAGGATGGCTGGAGCAGAGATAGTCAAGGACACAGAAAAACTCACAGAGACTGAGCAGCTGATTGTTTGAACAGTAGTCAATATGTGAATATTCAGTCTGGTGTCCTAGCAGCATCAGGAAGGTCTAGCAATGGTCACCTGGCAGATATCTACGCAAGAGTGAATGAATGTTAGGACTTTAACTTCCCATGTGGTGGTTCTTTAAATATATTATTTAAAATCAAATTCTGGAAGAGATGCTTTATAGAGATAGACAAAATAGTGACAAAATTCATTTGGAAGAGAAAAATGGCTAAAATTTCAAGGGAAATAATGAAAGAAAAGTACAAATGAAAGGGGCACAGTGTAACCTGACTTAAAAATATGTTATTGGACAATGGTCATCAAAGATACTTGGTACCATTTTCAAAAACATTGTTTTGTGAGTTACTATGTATGTACATATGTATATACACATACACACATATATAATATGGAGCATACCAATAATATAATACATATGATTATAAAATGCTTTTAAAAGCATATCAACTTAGGTAAGCAAGAAACAGAAGTAATCATAAATGGCAAAACAATATTTATTAAATCAAAAAACATTACTAGAGAAAAGACTTCTTGACAAGAATGACTGAGAAAATTGAATGGAAAATGACAAAAATTAGATTTATATCAACACCTTAAATCATAAAGCATAATAAATTCAAAGGAGAAAGGCACACCCTTAAAATTTAGAAGGAAAAGAAGATTGGATACTTTTCACAAATACAACTAGAGGAATACTTACCTAAATGACAAACGCAATAGCTCATAAAAATAACATAAATATGACTATTTAGTTAACTGACACAAATATATAATCCCAAGAGACATTTCCCAATAGATAATTTGTCAAAGGATATGAACAATTTTCTTTTTAATTTTTTTTATTTTTTCCATATTACACATCAATACAATTTAATATTTATTTTCTGACATTTTGTAAAATACATTCTCTTCCTCCCTCCCATCCTTCCCACCTCTACAAGAAGGCAGGTAATATGATATAGCTTATACATACAGTATCATATAATGCATATTTCTATTGTTCATGTTGTGAAAGAAGATACATTGCTTACACTAGAGAAAAATTCATAAAGGAAATGAAGTGAAGAATGGTATATTTCAATCTTCATTCGGACTCCATCTGTTCCTTCTGTGATGATGGATATCTTTTTTAATAAAAATAATTTTGAAAAGGAGGATTTCAAACTTATAAATAACCACAGGAAAGCATTAATCAAATTATGAAGAGAAATTGAAATGCAAATTAAAACAGTTCAAAAGTTTCAAATCTAACTATGAAAACTGGCAAAGTAACCAGATAGGCATAATCAGGATTGGAGATAATATGTAGAAATAACATTATAATAAACTATTTGTGGGGCAAAGTAGTTCATCCATTTTGGATATCAAATTAGAATTGTTCTAGAAAAATTGCTGAATTGTCCATACTCTTTGATCCAGTAATTCCACAAGTGTGGTATTATACCAAAATAGTCAAAGATAGAAACAATATACAGTAGAAGATTCATAACAGCCCTCTTTTGTTGGAGCAAAGAACTGGAAATTATGTGGGTACCTGATGTAGTATATGAAAGCAATGCAATGTTAACATACTACAAGAAATGATGAATATGCAGAATTCACAGAAACATTGAAGGATATGTACAAACTGATTCAGAAAGAAGTAAGCAAAACTGTGAAAGTGATAAACAACAATGACTATAACAAAAATATTTCCCAAAAAGGACCATGTACTCTAAATAATTAAAAAACCAAAGAAATCCTCAGAGAATAAAAACTGAAATATACTTCTTCCTTCATAGTGTAAAGGAGAGAACTACATGAAAGAGCATTGTATACATTGTCAGTCACTACTTTAAATATTTTTCTTAATCATTTTTATTTATAACAAGGAAATTATTGATTTGAGGGAAAAGACTTTTAAAGATTTTGATACAAAGACAAAGGATAAGGATGTCAATAAAATAAAATCTTTAAGATGCTCTCTGACTGCCAAACCTTAGTGTTCTGTGAAGAAAATTCATCTCTGTATTTTCACTCACCACTTGTCTCCACAGTAACCCAACTTTGTGTAACTTCTCACCACCAAAGTCCTTATTAACTTCAAACGGCTCAACACCAGAAACAGACTTAAAATCACTGCTAATGGTGAAATTGATTAGCCCACTTTGAAAAATTTTTAGGAAAAACAAAAAAATTCAGTAAAAATTTTTTTCAGGAAACAAAAAAGAACAGAATAGTTATATCTTGGCATTAAATCATGTCAGTGTCATAGGTATGGGATGGACACAATACCGTATTATCTTGAATCTCTCAAAGCAGAGTGTTTGAACCACTACTCACTCTGAGCAGGTTAGCTTACTCAACACACTATCACAATGGCAACTGTATGTTACCAGAAAAGGACTACCATTAACCAGTTCATTCAAACTCTCTCAGAATCCCAGAAGTAACCATGTGGAAGAATACACTCTTTCTACTCACCACTTCAGCTCTTGAGCACTCATTGAAGTGATTCCACTTTCAGGTACCCTTGCAGGGTAGCCCACACTGCACTGAGCTGGTGTAAACCAAGAGTAATTCTCTGAGCCTCTGCCCAAGCCATTAGTGAAGACCCAAACACCAGGCCAATCCTGGTGCAAGACAGTTCTGCCGGGCTGGTGCTAGCCTAAAGGGAGGCCCCAGAACCCCATCCAACCCTGCACTTAGGCCCTCAGACCCAGGGCAAGGTAGTTCACAGTCCTTTGAGCCATGAAAGCTATTAGTGGTCCCTAGAGGAGACTGAATCATCAGCTTCCAGAGATCTCTGCCAACAGGCCCTTATACCACCTTGGAAGAAGTGAAACTTACTTAGAGCTGACTATAGTGACAAGGAAAAACTAAAATTTAAGAGAAATGCATCCTGACCTTGAGAACAGAGCCCATCTTTATGATAAAAATTTTAAAAATGGAAAAATAAGCAAACAGCCCCCCCAAAAAAAGAAAAAAATACCTAACCTTAGAAATTTTTTTATGGCAACAAAGGATAACAAGGCATAGACTTAGTAGGGGACAGTGCGATCAAAGCTGCTTCATGCAAAACTTCAAAGAAAAATAAGAATTAGTCTGAGGTCCTGGAAGAGCTCAAAAAAATTCAAAAATCAAATAAGAGAGGTAAAGAAAACTGGAGAATAGAAATGAAAGTAGTGCAAAAATAATAATAATAACAGTTTAAAAAGAAGAATTGACCAAATGGAAAAAGAGGCATAAAAATCCAATGAAGAAAAGAATTCCATAAAAAGTAGAATTGAGCAAATAGAAATTGTTGTAGAATTTTCTGCTTGACCAGGAACAGGGAAACCACAAGATATTCAGAGTAAGGAAGGAAAGAAGGAAGGAGATTTGTTATATCAATCCAGGCAGTATCATTCTTCAGGCGTGGGCCCCAATGCAAGGGGTTCTGGCTATTTTATACATACACAAACGGGAGTTCCTGTGGGTTTCCATGGGTTACAAATACAAACATGGTGGATTACATAATTGGGCAAGTACAGGCATCAGAACATGGGTTAAATGATTGAGTAAGTAAAGATATTGGGAGTTGTCAGGCAGGAAATGTTTACATCTGTATCCGGGGGATCTAAGGATCCAGGAGAATCTGAGGATGTTTCCATTACAGAACTAATGACTTCATGAGACACCAAGAAATAGCAAAACAAAATAAGAGGATTCAACTAAACATCCATTCTGAGATCTCACCCATTTTGTACCCATAATTCTAGCAATATGTTGTTTCTGTGAATATAGAATTTAGATAAAATTAAGAAAGAAAACATAGGCTTAGGAACATCAGTATAGTAAAGATGAGAGGAAGGGCGCAAAATATCACTGAATTTGAAATAAAAAAAACCTAAGTTTATTTTTTATTATTTTTTCCAGATAATATAGATGACAATTTTTATTGTAGTTTTCTGACATTTTGTGATCCATGTTCTCTCCCTCCCTTTTATCCCTAAACCCTCCCAAAGGTGGCAGGCCATACGCTATAGATTATATATGTGCTATCATGCAATGCATATTTCTATGGCCACCATGTGAAAAAACATATCACTTATTCTAGAAAAAAAAACTCATGAAGAAAACGAAGTAAGAAATTATGTTTCATTCTGCATTTGGACTCTTGTCTATTCCTTATATAGTGATAGATAGCCTTTTTCATCCTGAGTCCCTTGGGAGTTGTCCTGGATTGTTGCATTGCTAATAATAGTTAATTCATCCACAATTGATCATCATACATTATTGCTGTTACTATATACAACATTCTCCTTATTCTGCTCACTTCACTTGGCATCACTTCATATGAGTCTTTCCAGGTTGTGTGTGTATGTGTGTGTATATGTATGTGTGTGTGTGTGTGTTTAATGATCATCCTGTTGGCCATTTCTGTAAAATTAACTGGAGAAGGAAATGGCAAACTACTCTAGTGTCTTTGCCAAAAACCCCAAATGGAGTCAGGAAGAGTCGGACACAACTAAAAAGACTGACCAACAATAGAATAAAATTAAATGTAGTTTTTTGATCAAATATATCCCACAGAATTCAAAGGTCAGTTTGAGAGACAGAATTTTGTGTAAAAGGATATGATGTAGTACCCTGGCTAGAGAGCCAAGGGTAGGATATGGAATACCAAGATTCAACCCCTATGTCTAGTTTTGTGGCAATGGATAGATCACCTAACCTCTTGGTGCTCCATGGACACTCGTTGAGACACAAAATAAATGAGAGATCCCTTGTAGATACTCTGTGGTTGATCAGTTCCCTACTGAAATGAAACATTGAAATCATATCCCAATGAAATCTCTACTGCCCCCCCACACACACACCTTCAAATTTATATTGAATATGTAGTCTAAGGATATCAAAGAAAATTTGTCTTATGAGGAATCAGAGGGCTTAACTTAAAATGGGTGGCATACTGGAATAGTCATTTAATCTACCTGTCAGTTTTCTCAACTATAAAATAAAAGTGTTAGATACTCCCTTATTATAAGTAGTATGAAGACTGTGAACTTCCTGTGACCAAGTAAACAGATGAGTTAATGCATTGATAAAAATTCAGGTGATAGGCAGGAAGCCCTCTTGAGTTCAGAATGGTGTAATAATATGTAAGTGAGTATATGCTATTATGAGTTCTTTCTTTTCTTTATTAGGGAGTGTGAATCTCCCTTCTCTAATGGTTTTAACTCAGTTTATCATTTTTATCTTTTTTTACATGTTTTTTTCTTGTGGAAAGTGAAAAATAGAATTTAATCTGAAGACAAGAACAGCCAGATAATCTCTCCTATATAGAAAACCAGAGCAGAATCATCAGTTATTCTTTCTTATTCAGAAAAAAAACCATCCTGAAGATAGATGTCAGAAACCCAGGAGCCAAGTAAGAAAATAAGTGAATGTTTTTGTTTTAGCTTCTTTTAAAAAAAAGTAATATATCCAATAAAGAGCTTCTTGAGATGCCAAATAGAACAATTTTGTTACTTAACAGCATGTACTGTTGAGGTAAAAAATACTGTAAAGTTTTTGCATGTAGCTAGGCAACAGAAGAAAATACCATTTACCAGAATCGCTGTTTATTATGCTGTTTCTGTATGGATTTTACTCAGCATATCTCACAGTGAAGAGAGCAACTGTTTATGGCAGAAATTGCTTAATGTGCTCATGGCTAGAGAAGGCAAATTAGATATTAGAATAAACATGTTGACTTCCCCCACAAGCAGCCATTAATGATTTGGGATCTAGCCGTGGATGCTTCAGTAAATCATGTAACATTTAATCAAATGTCCTCCACTGACTGAGACAATTGTCATAAATATAGACTCAATGAGCCATGAAATCCATACTTTCCGTTTTGCAAAAGAATGTGAATGTTTCCTCAGTCAAGTGTAACTTCCTAAAGGCTTGTAAGATTAAGCACATGCTAGCAAGATGCTATGAGATGCATCCAGACTGAGGGGTTATTTCCACGGCAACAGCTTCTGACATGAGACCGATGGATAGCTTCATTATGTTGCGATCTATGGTACAAAGACCAGAGGCTGTAGAGTAACTGGTTTCATGCCTGGTTGCTCTTTGCAAAATAAGGACAAAATAAGCTCAGTGCTTAATTTCTTTCTCCTTTTTAATTTCTGAAAACATATCCATTTTTATGTTTGACATTTATATGAAAGTGGGTATGGTTTTGCATTTCTATGTGTTTATCTATATCTGTCTTGCCAAACTTTCCTCCATCCCCTTCCAATTACAGCCACCCTTTGTGTGTTGTTTTCTTCCCCTAGAATTTAAACTGTTTGAGGGAAAGAGATTGGCAGTCTTGCTTGCTTCTGTTTTAATACTATGCACTTAGCACAGTGCCTGGCACATTTTTTAAAAATCACTTAATAAATGCTCTTTTCATTCATTAATTCATTCATGCTAGGAGAAAGAAGGGACTAGAAAGCCAAGATACTGGCCAATGATGAAAACTGTGATCATGTAGCCAAACCCCTCCCTGAAGAAAAATTCTAATAGACTGATTAGGACAGATTTCATTTTGCTTCCAAGTAAGGAAACAGAAACAGACTCAAGAAATGGATCATGGACTTAGAGTGGAAATCATGTTTAAAGTCATATGGTCCAACTGCTTTGTTTTACACATGGGAATTTAAATGACTTGACCAAGGTCCACAGGTAGTATGAGTGGTAGGATTCAGACTGAGTTCTTCCACCTCCAGATCCAGGGTTCTTTTAATTGGGCCATGTTATTCAAATATAAGAGGGAAAAAATGGACAAAGCTCTTCTAGATACACCAATATGAGGTAGAAAGCCAGAATGCCATGGCATTTGTTTTCAGAAATATTTTCTATTAACGCTAATGGGAGTTGTATGCATAATACCCAAACAGCGTTCTATCAGAGACCTATCTCTGTCCTTTAGGAGAAGGGGGGGACACTCTTCCTGCTATTGGTGATGGCCAGTCCCCTCTCTGTCCTTTCCTGGTCTTCAGACAAAGAGGAAAAACATTATTTGTTAGCCACTTAAGCCCTGAGAGCACTCCATGCTGAAGATGACCCAGGGATGTTGATTATCTACCTGAACTCATTCCTCAATGATTAATAGGCATTTTCCTCTTTATTTTGTACCCCATTCCAGTGATTCTGGACCTCCCCCCAAATGTCATTATTAAAATCCTGTTTTCTATCTTTTCTTGTTGGCTTCATTATTTCCAATCCCCTTAACCCACTGTCTACTGCACATCTCAAACTGGCTGTTTTAAACTCTGCCTGTCCAAAACTGAACTTGTTATCTTCCAAACCCACCTCTCTTCCTAATTTTCCAATTACTGTCAAGGGTACCAGTCTCCCATTGAGCCTTGATATTATCCTAGACCCTGTCTCTTTCTCATCATATTTCTCCAATCCACTGTGAATTCTTCTTGATTTAACTTTTATAACATCTCTTTCTCCACCTTCTCTCCTCCAACATTGCCACCTTCCCTATGCAGACCATCAATCAGCACTTCAAGGCTTAGACTCTTGCACTAAGATTTCAAATTTATTCTAATGTCCAGGTATGGTCATTGCCTGCCCCCTCCCCACAATAAACTCCAGTGCTTCTGGGTCACTCCTAGGACCAAGCATACAAGCCTCTGTTGTTCATAACTGACTCCTCCCTACGTTTCCAGTCTCCTTACACCTTATTCTCCACTACATGCTTTGTGATCCAATGATGCTGGCTGACCTTGCTGCTCCTCACACAAGACACTCCATCCTATGCCTCTAGGAATATTCTTTGATTGTCCCCATGCCTGCAGTGCTCTCCCTGGATTCCTTTAAAACGCAGCTAAAATTCTACCTTGCACAAGAATCCTTTCCCAGGGCCCCTTAATGTTAGTGCCTTTCCTTTGTTAATTATCTGCAATTTATCCTGTATTTATCTTGTTGTACATAATTGTTTTCTTCTTGTCTCCCCCATTAAACTGTGAACTCCTTAAGGGCAAAAACTGTTTTGTTCTGGGTTTTTTGTTTTTTGTTTTTGCTTTTTTTCTATATTCCTGATGCTTAGTGCAATGCCTGGAACACACTAGGAGCTTAATAAATGCTTGACTTGAGAACACAGTAACATTTTCCCAAATAGCAAAGCAAAAAATATATATTTTTCCTAGTTAAACACAAATATATCAAGACTTTAGGCTCTAGTTTTAATAGAAAAAAACTGGAAGAAATGTGATACACTGAAAAGACTATAAATCTTGGAGTCATGAAGACCTGGTTTTGAATCCTGCCTCAGATGCTTAATGTTTGTGTGACCCTCTGGGAGCCTTATTTTCCTCATCTATAAAATGCGGTGGGATAGAACAAAAGGCATCTGAGTTTTTAGATCTGGAAATCAGTGAATAATGACATCATAATGATGGTGGTGATAGTGGTGGTGATATTGATGACAGTGATGGCATGGTGGTGATTTTGATTGTGGTGATAGAATTTATATAGCATCTTAATTTTACAAAGAGATTGATATATGTTACCTCATTTGATCCTTACAACAGCTCTATGAGGTTGTTGCTATTGTTATCACCATATTGCAGATGAGAAAACTGAAGGTGATAAAGGCTAAGTGACTTCTCTAAGGTCCTGCTCAGTACTTCTGATCCAGGATTCAACCTCAGGTCTTCCTGACTCCAACACTTGACTCTCCATCCAATCTGCAATACAGTTGCAATTATAATGCTATGCTATAATAGAAAGACCACTATTTTTAGAGTCAAAGGCCCTCAATTTGAGTGTAGGCTTTGCCACTTATTAGGTGTAACCTTGGGAAAATCACTTAACCTCTCTCCACTTGCCTCCATTTCCTCATCTGCATATAAAACTAAGGAATTGAACAGATGACTTCTAAAGTCCCTGAGAGGGAATATTAGAAAAAATGTTGTGTTTCTACTTTATACTTGAAGTTAATTTAATGGAAATAGTTACTAAGCAATTTAGTTGTTTGTGTTGAAAATTAGTGTTTAGCTTTTACTAAAACATTTAATTTAGAAAATAAAAATAAATTATTCTAAGATACTATTAATAGCTTTTCTTAAGCCCTCACTAGGAAAATTTCTATCTTCTCAGAATCTCACTTTGCTACAGAGAAGGGCCCTAATGACCCACAGAGTTCCCTTGACATCCAAGATAGCTTGAAATAGTCTGATCTCCTGGGAGAGATGCTAAGCTCCCCCATGTCCCCTGGATAAACTAAGGGCAACACTTAACTGACAGCCCAGTTTAATTTTGTGTAACTAAAAATGTACCCTACAATAAAATGAATAAATAGAATAAAAGAAATTTCAGACAACTCAGGAAAATAATCTTTAACTGTTAAAAGAAAGAAAACTATTGTAGGTGATAATAGCATAGCAAGAATTTCCCTGGCAATCAACGAGATCAGCTGTTTCTAATTGTCATCACATATACAACTTAATGGAAATTTTGGCATTTTGGAATCCATCCAGTACTAATTAGTGATATCAGGAAGAAAACTAAAAGGACTGAATTCATTTTCCTTAGAGAAGACTGCTGTATGAGAAGAATGGTGCAAGCCATGTCCTTGCAAACAGAAAACACTTTCAAACCTGATTTTTATGTTGCATTTAGGCAGCATCATTGATAGAACATCAGACTTGGGGTTGAGAAGACTCATTTTCCTGAGTTCAAATCTGGCTTCAGACATTTACTGGCTATGTGACCCCAGGCAAGTCACTTAATCCTATTTGCCTCAGTTTTCTCATCTGTGAAATGAGCTGTAGAAAGAAATGACAAACCACTCTAGTATCTCTCCCAAGCAAATTCCACCAAGAGTCACGAAGAGCTGGATCAAATAGAGGGTATTTATAAATGAATCCGTTAACTAGTAATCAGGAAGACCTGTACTTAAATAATGCCTCAGAAAGTTACTAATCGTGTAACCTGAGGCACATCTTTAGTTTCTCATCAATAAAATGTGGACAATAACAGTGCCTGCCACACTGAATTGTTTTGAGAATCAAATGATGTAATTTATATAAAGTCATTTGAAGTGATTAAAGCAATAGAGACATTCCTGTTATAAAGTGTTAACAAAATGAAGGACAAAATGGACAGTTTTAAAGAAAACCGAACTTCTCTATGAAATAATACAAAGTGAGTAGAACTAGACGTTATACAATGACATTTTAAAGAAAAACAACTTTGAGAGACTTTAGAATTCTAGCCAATGAAATGATAAACCATGAGAGATAAAACATAGCACTATTCACCTTCCAGAAAGGCGATAAAGTTAAAGGGCTGAGAATGAAATACATTTGGGGCCATAAGCATTTGATTAATTCTATTGTTTTAAATCAATAATGGAGTAATGAAAAGACTAGATTATAAATGGGTATAAGAATAGCAAGGTGGCCCAGGAGATAGAAAATCAGGTCTAAAGTTGGGAGACCTGGGTTCAGATCTAGCCTCATACACTTCTTAGATGTTTGACCCTGGGAAAGTCATTTAACTCAAATTGCCTAGACCTTAGCACTCTTCTGCCTTGTAACTGATACTTATTACTGACTCTAAGATAGACAGTAAGGGTGTGTTATTTTCTTTTTAAGAAAAAAAATACATTTAAAAATAAAGAAAAAGAAGAATGACCAAATCTCATTTCCTCCTCCAACTCATTTTACAGATAAGGAAACTGAGGCAAAAAGAGTTAAATGTCTTACCCAGTCTCATATAATTACTATGTGTCTGAAGCTGGATTTAAACTCAGGAAGATGAGCCATCCTGACTTCAGGCCAGATACTCTATGCCCTGCACCACCTAACCACCCTATCCATTGTACCACCTATTTGATTAAGTCACTATCATCATAACAGAGTATGAAATATGAGATATTTATTCAATACAAAGTAGCAAAGGTACCAGCAGTAAGGAAAAAAAGGTCACACTTATTTGCAGTCATTAGATCCACAGAATTTCAGAGTTAAAAAGAACCTCAGCAATCATCAATTCTAACTCACATCCAACATGGAACCCTGTCTATAATCTATCTGACGAATGACCATCTAGCCTCCCATTGAATATCTCCCCTAAGAAAGATATAATTGCTCTCAAAATATCCCATACCACCTTGGAAAGCCATTATCTATCAAGAAGTATTTTTCCCAATATCAAATCAAAATAACTTTTCAAAATTTCCACATTTCTCTTGGTTCCACCTGTATTCAAACAGAACAAGTCTAATCCTTCCTACATATGAAAACCCTTCCAATACTTGAATACAATACAACCATTTTGGTCTTCCTACCCCAAAATCTTCTCCAGACTAAATATTATCAGTTCTTTCAACATAAAATCATATGGTATGTACTTGAAGTCCTTTAACATGTTTCTAAACACTCTACCTTATCAATGATGAGCCTATGTTGTTGTGCATAAAAATGATAACATCACCCTAAATATGATATGAGCAAGACCTCCTTACTCATAGCACCTCTGCTTTACCTCCCCTATCTTGAACTTATGAAGTCTGCATTTTTGAATCCAAGTAAGATTTTACCTTGATTCTTACAAAATTTAAACTTTTTATTTTGGGTCCAATGTTCTACAGTGTCAGGTTCTTTCTTGATCCTAAACCTCCCCTTCATTGTGCTAGTTATCCCTCCAGCTTTCCAAAATATTCAGGACATGCTTCTGAGCTTCATCTGTTATTAATATTGTTCCTATCACTTTTTTAAGTCTAGACAATCAACAAAACAATGACTCAGACCCTGATTTGTAGCTTGCTGATTTCTGGGGTGTAAATGTTTGCCCTTCAAATTGAATGATTGGCTCTAGTGAGCTGGCTCTGTACCCCTGATTTCTCCTTACTTCGCATCATTAGGAAATTGCATAAACATGGCTTTGTCAAGGTCATTGGTAAAAATGTTAAATATCACAGAACCAAGCACCAATCCTTTGGGCACACAACAGAGGAACTCCTGCCAAATTGACATTAAATCATTAATTATTTTTTAAAATTTGTTACCCAACCAACCCCCAATTTATCTTACTGCCTTATTATCTGGTTCACGTCTTGACTTTTTCCTGAAGAATAATATGAAATATTTTATTCAAATGTGTTGCTAAAATCTAAGCATATTCTTATCTACAGCAGTCCCCTAATATATCACTTAGATAACACAAAAGGAAATATTACCTTTTCTTGATGAAACCATACAGTTCCTTTGGAATTAATTCTTCCTTTTCTAAATATTCACTGATGATTTTTTTTACTGATCAGTTCCAGTATTTTCTCAGAATTAAGTCCAAGCCCAGTGCCTAGAATATTGTAGATTCTATTTCTCTTTGCTTTTCAATGACCCAAACAGCATTTTTTCTTCTTTTCATGGTACTCTTCATGTTCTCCATATTTTCTTTTTTTTGTAAAAATATTTTTACCAAATTCCCTGTAATAACTATTTTCCACATAAGTCTTTGAAATTATAGCATCCAAATCACCTCCTTTCCTCCCTTCTATCCTCCCCCTTGTAGTTGGTGTGCAGTATGATGTGGGTTATACCTGTATTATCAAGAAAAACATTTCCATATTGTTCATTGTTATAAGAAATTACTCATATAAAAGCAAAACCCCAAAGTAAAAACACAGCTAAACTAAAGTGAAAAATCATATCCTTTGATCTGCATTCCAACTCCAATAGCTCTTTCTCTGGAAATGGATAGCATTCTTTGTCCTTCAGAATTGTCCTGGTTCATTGTATTACTGAGAGTAAATCTATTGCAGTTGATCATTGTACAAAATTGCTGCCCAGCGTTCTTCTGCAGCTACTTATTTCACTCTGCATCAGTTCGTGTAGGTCTTTCTACCTCTCCATATTTTCAAAATTAACTGATGGTAGCTCAGCAGTGACATCTGACAACTTTTTCAGTAGTCAAAGCTGTAGTTGTCCTAGGCCAGATGACTTGAGTTCCTCAAGGGCAGCTGAAGCCTCTGTTTACCTTATTTGTAGCAAATCCCCTTCTGTCTCAGACCTTCAATGTTTATTTAGATATTTCTCTCATGAATCACACTAATTTCATTTGTCTTCTTCCTTTCCCAAGTGGAAAGTGTTCTGCAAATAATGACCTCAGTAGAGAGACAAGTTTCTTCACACACACAAACACACACACACACACACACACACACACACACACACACACACACTCATGCTTTTCAAGGCTCTTTCCTTCCTAATCCAGTCAGTGTCCAAGGAAAATTTTAAAATAAAAAAGAATTCTGCAGCATTTGACCTTGGTGTATTGTTAGGAAAAGTCTCACCCATAGAAAAATGAACATTAATTTTGCTCTTAACTGCATGGTAAAAACAACTTTTCTCTGGGACCAAAAGTCTAGGACTTCATTTCCCTTTCCTTTGCTTTTTTCACATCTCCCTAGCACTCTGAGATTTTTGAAGCATAGTCATTCCCTCTTTTCCATCTCTCCCATGCAATATGCTAGGTGGAATTTGAATAATGGTGCATTTGAACAAACTCATGTCTCATACTGCTTAAAAATTTCAAGAAGAAATAGTCCTGTTTTCTCTTTTTTACATCAATAGTGATTTTTTTCTCACCTTGCTTGTGTAGATAGCCAGGATATTTTTAAAGTGTATTTGCTATCCACAGCTAGAGAAAGAACTGTTGGAGTAGAAATGCAGATGAAAATATATGATTTATCACTTGTCTATTTGGGTATATGTTTGGGGGCTGAGGTTTTGTAAAATTATTCACTCACAAAAATGAATAATGAGGAAATAAGTTTTGAGTGATAACACATGTACAACCTAGATTGAATTGCTTGTCAACTCCAGGGAAAAAATGGGGAGGGAAGAAGGGAGGAGACAACATGAATCATGTAAATTTGGGAGACATGTGTAAATTTGTTATTAAAATAAAATAAAGATAAAACCAAAAAATAGTGTATTCATGATCACAGGTCAAGAAAGAGACATTTCTACGTCCTGACAGAGATATTTCTGTCACAGAAATCTAAATGTGAGTGGGAATCAACCTAGGTTTCTATTGAAACAAACTGACTCCAAGTAATAAGTAGAAGTGGAATTGGAATGTTTGTGGTGGCATTCAAAATGTATACAGGGATAAAGATTTGAGCTGTTCTTTCAGAAGCTAAGCACAGGAATCCTGAATTCACAATTGAAAAAATGCTTATCAGATCAACTTGCCCAGAAATGACTGCATGGCTGAACAGAGTAATTGTTGACAGGGCACTGTGAAATCCAAATTCTTCTCATGAGTTACTAGAAAACCTGCAGACAGAAGCATAGCATAAGATTGAAATGTCAGACAATCAACATATGGCAACAAGGAAAGAAAGTAGTTTGTGTTGGAAAAACTTGCCTCACAGGGATGTTGTGAGGCAAGTGCTTTGTAAACCATACAGTGGCATGTACGTGTGAGGTATAAGGCACAAGATAATAGAATCTATTCACTTATGGATCATCATTCAATCCTTTCATTTTCAAGATGAGGAAACTGAGGAATTGAGAGCTATTAAGTCTTGCCCGTGGTCACAAATATAGCAAGTAGCAGAGCTGGAATTCAAACCTGTTTAAATCCATTGGGCTTTATGCTAAACTAAACACCAAACTTGAGGATTTGTTTGACCTTATTTGCTGATGTCATCCTGTCTCATGAGACATAGGGATGACTCTTCTCTTTAATTCATGGACCATTTTAACAAGACTGAAAAGTGGTTAAGAAACTAGTCCCTGGGAATCTGGCTAGCTCATCAGAGCTCAAATTCTGCTTTTCTGGTACCAAATTCCATCAGATATACTTACTCTTCAAGATACCAGGCCACAGGTAGAATTACTAGTGCAGGTAGGTTGTTCCTTTTGCCCTAACTCAAAAATGTGCAGGTTCTCCAGCATACCCTCAAACTAAATTACTTGCTAGTTCAGTGATTTACTAAGTCTGACTGAGAAAGCCTCTGTGATTTAAGGTTGATCCAGGAGGTTTGGGAGCACAGACTTAAAGGAATAAAAAAGAAGGTTGGGGAAATTTGAGCAAAACATAAAAAAAATAAGCCAATTTTCAGTGGGAAAATGTGTACTTAAGTCAGATAATTCAGTAAGGACTAAGAAACGAACTTAGATATCAGTTAGGATGGCCACCTAATTTTACAAATGAGAAAATCAAAGTCCCCCAGAATAATATGGCTAAGATTTTATTTTAAACCCACATCCTAGAATTCCAAAACCTCAGTACTCTTTCCACAGTACCAAATTGCCTTAAGATTTTTGAACATCTTTAATTTCATATGCTATATTTTAGAGAAAAAATAATGTTAGAATTATGTACTCCCTGAAGCACAATCCAGGTAATATGAAACAACACTCTATTACACATAATCAGAAGAATCTTGCTTTAAAAGAATATAACTCTCTTTTAGGTCCTAAATGTAGAAGAGTGGCCAAAAGAGTAAACAAAATTTAGTACCTTCCATATCATTTGTATGGGCATTGTTAGAGACCCCTAAGCCATTTATAATGTTAAAAATGTAGAGATTTGGTAATTTTCTGGTTTGTAAATATACCTATACTGTAAACTTCAAAAGAAAAGGTCCACCATATTTTTATGTATTTTATCCTTAGCACCTAACACAGTGGCTTGTCCCTGAATTATTCTTTGTTGAACTGAATTATGTCAACTAAACTTCATCTTCAAAATGGTTGGATCAGTTCATAGTTCTACTTATAATGTATTAGTGGCTCCATTTTTTTCATGTCTCCTCTGATATTTGCCTTTTGCTTTTTATCATTTTAGTCAATCAGTTGACCTTACTTCAGGCACTGAGAAAAGTGGGCATATGTGGATTTTGCCATCATCCCAAACTATTCCCTCTCCAAAATTCAGATGCTACAGAATTCCCCTCTTTGATCACAATCACTATCTTATCAGTGATCCTACCTAACTCCTTATTTCTTGTGAAAACTCCTTTTTTCTTTATGATGGAAAGAGCAATAGACTTAGTGTTAGAAAGACATGGGTGCAAATCCTGCCTCAGAAAATTAATAACTGTATCTGTGGGAATGTCACTTAAGCTCTCTGTGCTTCAGCTATTTCATCTGGAAAACAAAGAAGATTGAGCTCAATGATTTCCAAAGTCCTTTCCAGCTCTAAATCTATGATGCCACAATCTGTGATAAATATTACTAGAGTTGATTCCATTGTCTCATCTCTTCCCTTTAAGGAAGGTTTGGAGGACCAGTGGGGTAAGAATCTTGCTCATTAGAGTATCATATACTCTGAGCTTGAATAGATATTTTCTTCCTTAACAAAAATTCAGACTTACAAATAGTAGTAACTTCCTTTTCTTTCATTTGTCATTTGGATCGTAGGTCTATATAATAGGAAGAATTGATGTCACATCTTACTGCATGAAACTACATGGGGTAAACTAGTGTCCAAATACTTGTTGTTTTACTCCAGAGGAAGGAACCTGTCATTAATACCAGACTACTTTTTGATCTCAAGCTGTTCGCAATAGCAGTTGTTTCTATCATACCCAGAAGAGTTCGAGCCCCTGTGAGTCACAAACCTAGGGGAACCATTTAAACTTTCTTTGCTGGTGGCAGAATAGAGCTAAGAAAACTCATAATCTTCACCACAGGGGAAAACTAGAAATAAAATAGCTGAAGGTAGCATTTGTGGAGTGAGGGGTTCTCCTCTTGGGATTAATTCTGGGAAAATCTTTAATGTCAAACTTTCGTGGTACTTTGAAGAAAATAAACTTGTCATTCATTCATTTATTCATTCAACAAGAACCTATCAAATAACTGTTAGAAAGGCAGTGAAATGGATGCTGAAATAGGTATTTGGGAGCTACAAAAAAAAAAGTAGAATATAATTGTCCCTGCTTTCATGTAGCTTGTATTACTTGTTTAAACCCTTATCTTCCATCTTAGAATGAATATTGTATATTGGTTCCCCGGCAGAATAATGGTAAGGGCTAGGCAATGAGGGTAAAGTGACTTGCCCAGGGTCACATAGCTGAGAAGTGTCTGAGGTCATATTTGAACCCAAGACCTCCTGTCTCTAGGCCTGACTCTCAATTCACTGAGCTACCCAGCTGCCCCCTGTAACTTATATTATTACTGAGGATACTGAAGACACAAACATACCTACACATAAATAAATACACACACATACATGTATACAACATGTTTATTAGAATTTTTTTAAATACTAAGCAATTGGCGAATGGGAACAAAGCATTGCATAGGGAGCTTATATTTTAAAAATAGTCAAGATTTAGAAAAGATAGATTAGAGAACATTTTACTTAAGTAGTTCCAAAATACTAGAGAGTTTTGGGGAACAGACTGAAAACCAATTTTGTGCTGGCACAGATAGGAGTTTGAAGAAAAAATTATGAACTCTTCCAATGAGCAATATACGTGATGCTCACTTCATTAACCATGAAGATTCTGTTTCATTGACGATAGAAAGACACATAGTAGGTATAGAGAGACCGCAACGGAACAAATAATCACCATAAAAAGTCTTACAATATTTCTCTTGAGAAATGCATAATCAGAAAGAAAAATGGGTTGGCCGTGTGGCAAGAGCAAGACATAAGGAGTAGCCCATGCATTGCATTAATATCTTTGTGATATTAGGGAAAGCCACTGGTATAATGAATGAATCCCTTGAGGTAAACTTGTAGGAGGACATCAGCAAGAGTTGCCTAGCATGAACAAGCACACATGAGTTGTGTTTTTGAGAAAGCAGATTCTTATGAATATGTGAAGTTAATTTAGGTAACCAACTCTGAAAAAAGTGGAGTTGGGGAAGAGACTGGACATGATGACTATTTCCAGATATTTAAAGGATTATCATGTGACAGAGATTAGACTTGTTCTGCTTGGCCCCAGAGATCAATGTAGAAATAATGTAGGTTCATACAATTAGAAAGTTGGAAAGGATCTCTAGAGCCATTTAGTTCAACTCCTATATAAAAGGAGTCTCTACTAGAACATAACCAATAAGCTATCATATAGCCTAAACTTAAAAACCTCCAAGAAGGAAGAATCCATGTTTTTGTTTTAATCTCTTACTTCCATATTATTAGAATCAATACTGGGTGAGGCAGTGGGAGTGAAATAACTTACCCAGGGTCACACAGCTCAGAAATGTTTGAGAGCAGATTTGAACCCAGGACCTTTCATCTCAAGTCCCCGCTCTTAATCCACTGAGCCATGTAGCTGCCCCCAAACCCACAATCTTTTGATGCAAGTAATTCCAATTTTCAGCAGCCTGAATGCTTAGCAGTTTTTTTCAGCTTCACATGATAAAAGGACCAAATGGAGCTGAAAAATAATGGGACATGCTTCCTCATGAATTTGTCATCATTGAAGGATGAATGACCGCTTGTTGGATGACCACACCCCCTCTATATATGGTTTCTGTTTCAAGTGGTGTTCAGTCTAAATAATTATTGATCACATTCCCCAACCCATCTCCCACTTTCTAGCTTTAATTCAAAAGAACTTTCTCCAAGGGGAAAATTACTTAAGGAAAGTTGTAGGGTTTTTTGCATGTGGATGAGCTTTCCTTTTTTCTTCCTGTCAAGCTCTTTCCAAATAAGTTATTTCATTTTTTCACATATATTTACTGGTTCTCTGACTTTGGTCCCTGTTTGAAGATTCCTTGGATTTTGAGAGGATGAGCCAACAATATTCACTTTCTCTGAGTTTCTAAGAATCAGAAATATAGATACGATGCCAACATGGTAAGGCAAAGAGATGGTACAACAGAGAGGCTTATTGGAGTCTATTTGAAGTAATACATGAATCTCTCTTGGTGGTAGAAATAGGAACTCTTTTCAATTATGGTGCCCAGCATCTCCATTATTTCTACCTTTCTCTGGATCATTCTCACCATCACCATCAATCAAACCTCATCAGATATCACACACTTGCCATTGCCTCACGTAATATGAGGCTAGATTGTAGCTTAATCTCAGGAGCAGAAAAAGACCAGCAGACTGCCACAAGAGACAAATGACCCTTTGTCATGCCATTCGATTTACAGATAGTCTCACCTCTGACAGCTGAGGCTACCCAAGTGGTCCAGAGATAACTAAGTTATCAATGGAGTCTCATGAGTGGACAAAATGCCATCCAGCTGCCCAAAATAGAAAATAAAGTGCCAACACCCAAGCACCAATATTCTAAGAGTTTTCCTTGGCTTTTCTTTCTTCTCTACACTAGGCTAAATGGAGTCTTTACAGAATGGAAACTAAAGTTACTATAGTTTAAAATGAGCTCCAAAGGATGCCAAAATTCTCTCAGTTGCAGTCAATAATACAAGAAACCAAAATAAGTATTCTATATTTTTGTTCCTGATGCCAAGGGGATAGGGAGAAAAGTAAAAGAGTTTGGATTACAAATCATCATTTATTTCATTTTCTTTCTCCCTCTTCTGTTTCTAGATATTTCCACACCATATACTTAGGCATCCGAAGCCGACGGAGTGGGGAGAACGACAGATGGAGGTTCTACTGGAAGATGGTGTATGAGTATGCAGATGTGAGTATGCTGCATTTGCTAGCCACCTTTCTGGAGAGTGCTCCACAACTGGTCCTGCAACTCTGCATTGTCGTTCAGACTCATACTTTACAGGCCCTCCAAGGTAAGGACGCGCCACCACGGCTTGGGGCTTTGTGGGAAAACTTCTGAATGAATGCTTATTGAAACCTTCCACTGATTGTCTCAGTAACTTTTTGTCAAAAACTCAGGTCATCCCACCTTCACTAAAACATAAAGACTGCTATGAATGTACTTGTTTATGTGAATCATATTTCATATTTTCCTCACTCTTCCATGACTTATGGAGATACAGTTCTCTTTTGCCCTTACGCTGACCTCTTCATAAAAAAGAAAAAAAAATGGGTTTTCTTGTTATTTTGTACTTGGTTAATAGTAGTCTTAGAGGAATAAAGCCAGTGGTGTCTCTGATGTGTTTGATGGTGTCATGCTCCAAGATTACAATAGATGTATGGATATATACACTGGGCTTATGCCAAAGAATAACAGCTTCATCATGAAGAGAAGAGGTGTTGACAGAGATCGTAGAGAAGAAAAGGACATGATCATTGTGGTTTGTTGGCTACTATATTTACAAAAAAAAATGCAATTTCTAGATTCATGCTTAAACCCTGTCCTCCTTTTTTGCTTTTATTTGATAGTGGAAACAGTAAGATTTTCCAGTTGTTTAAATGCCAAGTCATTTCCTCAATCTAGATTTTTCTAGTGTCTGGACATTATAAGGACAGTAATGTGTATAAAGGGTAGAGGTTTCTGATCATGCATTGATTGTTTAACTTTTATTGGTACCATACTAGGACTTAACTCTCCTTCCATCATTTTGCCATGCCATGCTGACAAAAACAGTGTCCTTATGATGGCTTCCCTCTGAGCTTTTCTGGAGATTATCCATTAAGTCTAGACCAAAAGTATCAGACTCATACCCCACTGTCCACATGCAACATGCAAAACTCCCAAGAGTAGCCTGAATCAAATTATGATTTGGGAAATGGGAATGGAAAATGGTTTTCTATATCAGTATGCCTTACTCACAGATCCATTTCTATTTTAATCTGACACCTTTGGTCTAGATTATGTAGACTAAAGGATCCAAAAGCAACTCTGGCCTAGGCAAACAGGAATTCTCAACCCAAACTTTGCTTTTGACTAGAGCACCAAAGTCAGTGCTCTGTACAATTTCTAAAATGCTACTTAACAGTGTCTATGAGTTTATCCAAGAGCATTAAGAAGGAAAGGAATGCAAAACAAAAGTCAGAAAATATTCAGGGAGTAGGGGAATAACAAAACTGAAAGAGAGTGAGAACAAACTCAGAAAGGGGGAAAATCATATTACAAAGCTAATTTGAGGAGTTTAACTGGTTGTAGTGAAAAAAAGGCCTAAATTGTTAGTTAAAAATGTAACTAGACATGATTACATCTGGAGCAAGTTCGTTTGGGAAACAGGGATAGCCATGCTGGTACAGAGAATAGTACTACCATCAGTGTCTTTGTATTGGGAGGGAGAAACTGTGTCCTACAGAAAATCTGGCCTTTGCTCCCCCAGGAATTAGGGAGAAATGGGTTCATGGAGAGCGAGAAGACACAAAATAATCATGCTAGTAACTGAGGGTAGTTGTGCCATGAATGGGCTAGAGGATCAAAGATGAAGTGTGCTATGGGGGAGAGGAGAACAGGGCATGGTCTTTGATGCAAGGAGAAAGTGTTCCCTCCAGCATATCTGTACATTGGAGCTAAACTGCAATCACAGCATTTATATTATGACTGTAGTTTTAGTTGAGCCTCTGCCTTATCATTTCTCCTGGACCTCAGTTTCCCAGTCATTAAAATAAGGAAGTTGGAGTAAATGACAGGTAAGATACTTTCCAACTCTAAAATTCGGTTATTCTATAAATGCTTTAAAAGATTGGCCCTGGAGTATGTTATGTGAAATGATTTGCAAATTAGTGTTCTTATGAAATTAGATGGCTAGTCCAAAGGACGGTGCTATCACAAAATGCAGTGCTCATTCCCACAGCAAAATCATGAGTCTCTATTGTTTCTAAAGAATGTAGGTCCATGGGAGAGAAGAAGAACTAAGAAACAATAGGCTGTTGACAAATCAGCCCACGCTTTATTGTGGCTGCTGTTACAGAGAGAAGCAGAGCTGCCCATAAAGGTGCAAGATAATCTTTACCCTCTCTGTGGGCCAAGGTGGCTGGACCACCCTGCTGGCTTCTTCCAAGAGGCTTTTTGCAGCCTGCAAAAGCTTAAGTTTTCAAAACCACGTTGAGGGAATTGGGGAAGATATTTCTTTCCCTGCCTGATGTACCTGTCTTAAGCACCTTTCCCTAAAAACAGTTAGTAGGAAATAAAAAAAATGCCCTGTGTGTTTATTAGATTAACAAAACCCTCCTCGGAGCGGCACACAGACGAATCAGAAGTCCCAAGTGGCTCTTTGAGGATTTGTGCTCATTCCCTCACTGCTTGACTCTTCAGTAGTATCCCCCAATGTTAAAACTTCCCCTCAGCCCATGCATTGCCATAATGGGACTCTCGTGTCCACTTCTGGTCTTCAACTTCTTTTTCTTAGATGAGGCAACTGAGGTGTGGCAGAAATTGTGCTGGATTTGGAATAAAAAAAAAAAAACCCTCAGTTCCAATATCACCTATAATGGCCACAGTTAAGCCGGCTGCTTCCTAGAAGGTAACCCCTCTGCACCTCATCGTTTTCATCTACAAAATGAGGGGACTAGATTAGGCGACCTTTGAAGCCGTTCTTAAACAAGCTCATGGGAAATTCTGAGAGACCCTGGGAAAAAGTGTGCTCCGTATCTCCACCACGGAGACTAAGCACCATATAGCTTGATCCAGAGATCACCCGCATTGATAAAAAGGCAGGAAAGCAATGTCAGAGGGCCATACTAAGCCTGCTGGGTTTGGGGTTTATTTGTTTACGAGGAGTTAGATACGATCAAACAGAACCACTGAGGCAGCATTGCCTGCTTTGTCTGGCTTTAAGAAGAGAGACATAGCTCTTTAGGGAGCGTGAGAGCAGACAGAGCCAGCCCTCTGTTAGAGATGAGCTCCCGTTACACACACACCTGGGAATAGGAAATTTCTCCAAGACGAGAATCTAATTGATGTGGGTTTAAAGGAGCAAGGACCTCTCCCGATCCTGAAAAGGAAAGAGAGAAATGTGAAAAAGAGATCCAGCCAGACTAGTACTAGGTAAGTGCTGAAACATGTGGTTTCATAAATCCTTAATGCTGAAGGATCCCACTCATGTTTGTGTAATAATAGAGCTGCCTGTTATAAATATGAATTATGAGTAGGCATTGAACCTGCGAAGTACTTTGCAAATAGTTGCTAATTAAAATATCTGAAATGTTTCAATTTAACAGGCAGAGCAAGGCCTTGCAGTCTGCAAAGCCATTTCCTCATGTGACAGACAGTTGTGTGCCTAGAATTGAAGGGAAGGGATCCTAACTAAGGACACTGTTCCAGGAGTGCCAGACAACTGCTTTTTTTAAATCCAGCCCCTTTCCCCTTCCCCTTCCCCCCTGCCATGTTGCAGGGAAGAATACCCCCTTTAAGACACAAAGAAAATTAAATAGGGAATATGACATTTTCAAACTCAATCTAAAAATTGCATCTTCCTGATGGAAGCTGATGCAGGGCTCACACACTGCCAGCTGTGAAAATCCTTCCTCAGCTCTCTTTGCTTATTGAATAAATATGTTAAAGATAACTCTTTGTGCTGGAGGCTGACAGGCTCACTGTAGAACAGCATAAAGGAAGCGTAATTTTTCACAGTGGTGCCTCACAGGGTTGGTGATCTCCCCACAGCCACAGCAGGGCAGCTGCTTGGTCTGTGATCAGCAATGGGATCAGGGTTCCCCATTCTGGGAATTTAGGCTTCCAGGTCTTCACCCCAACCTTTCATCTCTCCCATGGCAGAATGAACATTCTTTGTAAGATTCCAGAAAGATTACTGTGATGGGCAGAATGGAGACAGAATGACTTGGCTACCCTCATTTTGAACCATTCATGGGTGGGAAGAGAATAAATTGTCAGAGCTGAAAATAATCATGTGGTTTGATAAAAATAGCATGACTGTTATACACAGAAGACTTCAGTTAAAGTCAATAAATGCATCAACAAATATTTAGTAAGTGTTTACTATGCACAAAAAAGATAAAAATGAAACAGTCCGTGTCTTCAAGGAGCTCATAATCCAATGATGAATGCATCATATGTCTATATGAGTATATACAGAATTCATACAAATTGAACACACGGCAGTTTCAGAAGGTGGTGCTCCAGGATCTAGGGGACCAGAAAAGACTTCATACAGAAGGTGGCACTTGAGCTAAATCTTGATCTGTAATTTTCTTTCTCTGTTTTGGGGCTTCCTGGCTTGGAAATCAATACCACATTTGTGTCATAAAAAGAATTTGGTAGGACTTCTTTGCTTATTTTGCCAAATGGTTTATATAGTATTGGGTTCAATTGTTTTTTTTTTAATATATATTTGATAGAATTCATTTGTGAATCCACCTGGTCCTGAGGATTTTTTTCTTCAGCAGTTCATTGAGGATTTTGTTCAACTTCTTTTTTCTGACAAAGACTTTTTTAAATATTCAATTTCCTCTTTTGTTAATCTGGGCAATTTATATTTTTGTAAATATTCATTCATTTCATGAAGATCGTCAGATTCATTGTCATATAATTGGGCAAAATAGCTCCTAATGATTGCTTTAATTTCTTCTTCATTGCAGGTGGCTTTACCTTTTTCATTTTTGATACTGGTAATTTGGATCCCTTCTTTCCTTTTTTTTAACCAAATTAACCAATGCTCTATTTTATTTTTGTTTTTTGTTTTTTACAGAAACAATTCCTAGTCTTATTTATTAATTCAATAATTGTTTTACTTCCAGTTTTATTGATTTCTCCGTTGATTTTTAGGATTTCCAATTTAGTTTTTAATTGAGGACTTTAAATTTGTTCTTTTTCTAGTTTTTTTTTTCATTGCATGCCCATCATCTTGAGCTGTAACTTGAAGGAAACCAGGACTCCAAGAGATATAGGTGAAGAAGCAGAGCATCCCAGGCAAAGAGGATAGATAGCCAATGCATAGACATGGGCTGGAAAAGTATTAAATGGGGGGGGGGGGCGGGGCAGCTGGGTAGCTGGGTAGCTCAGTGGATTGAGAACCAGGCCTAGAGACTGGAGGTCCTGGGTTCATATCTGGCCTCTGATACTTCCCAGCTGTGTGACCCTGGGCAAGTCACTTGACCCCCATTGCCTAGCCCTTACCACTTTTCTGCCTTGGAACCAAAACACTGTATTGACTCCAAGATAGAAGGTAAGGGTTTTGTTTTGTTTTGTTTTTTCAAAGAAGTATTAAATGGGAGAAAGAAAATAGATTAATATGGCCTCAGCATGTAAGGAGTGGAATAAAATGTAGGAACATTGAAATAGTAAGAAGGGCCCAGTATATGAAAAGAACCTTCTATCTGGTTCTAGATACAATAGGGATTCATTGGATTTTGTCAAATGGGAGAGGTAGAAAAGGCAATTGTGATACGATCAGATCAATTGTGGGAAATCACTTTAGCAGGTGAAAAGAGGATTGACTTTAGTGGAGAAGGCTTGAGGCAGGAAGACTAAATGGGAGCACTAGAGAAGTGATGAGAATCTAAGCTATGGTGGCGGGAATGTAAGTGGAGAGGAGGGGATGTTGAAACACATGGAAGAGATATAAATGGCAGAATTCAGCTACTGATTGGATATGTGGAGCAAGTGATAGTGAGCAGTCAAGGATGACACTGAAATTACCAACTTGGGACCCTAGAAAGGTAGTATTATTTTCTACAGCTCTAGGCATAATTTGAAAAGATGAATTTGAGAGAAAAGATAATGAGTACTAGCTTGGCACTTGGTAGCTGTATGACAGATGCAGTCTCTAAACGTCTTTGAACTGAAGCTTGCTTCAGTATAAAATGGGGGCAATTCTTGTAGGTAGTGTAGGGGATTGTGGTGAGGAAGGTACTCTGTCAATAATAATAATAAGCTCTGTCGGTGTTAGCTGCTCTGATTAAACTGATTTTAACCAAGAAGGACATATTCAAATGAACAAAATGAGGTCCACAAAGGATATCATTGAAGATATTCTATAATAGTAGGAATAGTTTCTTAAAGCTAGAAGAACATTTGAGATGTCATGATGCATTCAAGGAAGAATGCTGGATATGAAGTCAGAAAGAATGATTTTGAAATAGTTTTATGACTTACTATTAACTATGTGACCTTGGATAAATCACAACTCCTCTATACCTTAGCTTCCTTAGCTGTAAAATTAGGGATTGGTCTAAATGATCTCTAAGATTCTTTCTTATTCTATGTCGGTTTGCTAAAATCTTCACAGTGCTGTAAAAAGATCAATGGATTGGGATCCGGAATCAGAAGACGTAAATTTAAGTCCATTTATCTATATAAAATACACAAGCCAAATTTGGAAACAGGAAGAACGGAGATCAAGTCCTCTCTGACACATATTGATTGTGTGACTGGAAGGAAGTCACTTAACTTGTCAGTGCGCTTGTCCAGAGATATCAAACACCACTACCTGACAAATGTTATGACATTCTTGAACGAGAATGAAATGTAGTTGGGAAATATTTAACAAAGCAAATAAAAATATAACATAGATAACATAACAGTTTTAACTACATCAATATGATACCTGTAGGGATCCTCATATAGGGATTAGTGGCCTCTGTTTCTTTTAATTTTGACACTCTCTAGGCAACTCTCTAAAAGTTTGGGTTGCATAGAAGATTACAAATTGCAATGGGAGAAAGAGTGGAGAGAGATTTCTCATCTAGGATTTTCCCATACCAATAAAACCACATCTAGTATCTATTCTTATCCCTATCTCTGTTCCTAAACACACATACTAGATGCACACATATTAATGTGTAATTATATTTGTTTTTGTTGTATGGTGGATTCAGTCTTGTTTAACTTTTCATGACCCTGTTTGGAGTTTTCTTGGCAAAGATATTTTGCCATCTCCTTCTCCAGCTCATTTTATAGAAGAGAAAACTGAAGCAGAATTAAGTGACTTGCCCAGGGTCACATAGCTAGCAAGTGTCTGAGGCCAGACTTGAACTCATGAAGGTGAATCTTCCTAACTTCAGGCCTGAAACTCTATGTATTGTGTGATTTCTCTCTCTCTCTCTCCCTCTCTCTCTCTCCCTCTCTCTCTCTCTCTCTCTCTCTCTCTCTCTCTCTCTCTCTCTCTCTCTCTCTCTCTCTCTCTCTCTCTCTCTCTCTCTCTCTCTCTCTCTCTTTCTCCCTTCCTATTTCCCTCCAGTTCCTCTTTCCTTCAAACCTTATGGAGCCAGAGAAGTTATGCAATTCGTGTAAGGCCACAAAGCTAGTAAGTAACTGAACCAAACTGGAAAATTGAGGTCTTCTAATTGCCTACTTAACTCTTTCCTGAAAACCTCCAACTCATGTATTCAAGGTTCTCCAAAATCACATTTTAGCCTAATCATAGACATTCCTAAATATAAAGTTCTTTGAAGTTTACAAAATACTTGCCTTACAGTAGCCCTGTGAGGTTTTTATTTTAACTGTAGTACAGGGAAAACCACTGAAGATGTAGTGATTCACTGCTGGTAAATTCATAAATTTCAAGGCCAGAAGTCCTTAAAGGTCCATCTCTTTATTTTATAGATAACAAAACTGAGACCAAGAAAGGTAAAGATGCACAACAGGAGTCACATGAAAACAAATGGCAGAGTGAACATTTGAACACAAATGCTCTAAATACAGAGCTAATGATTTTTCTAGTTATGACTGCTTGGAAGTGTTGGGAATAAAATATAGCACTTTAAAAACCTGTTCTTTTCACTAATCCAGATTATCTGTTAAAAAATAAGCAGTCTTTGTTGGTTTTTCTGTTTCTCTGTGTGTATCTCTTTCCCCTATTTCTATCTCTTAAGTGTCTCTGTCATTGTCCTTCTCTGTCTCTCTCTGTTCCTCTCTTTCTTGATTTTAGTGGAGGGAGGATATAGGAATCGTAGGGTTTTGAAATAGGTTTTTTTTTCTGTCAGGGAATTTTGACTTTATTTCCTCCAGAAAGATTTATATTTTCTTTGAATATATAGCTATATGAATATATGCATATATAGACACTCATACATATATGAATAAAAATAGAAATCATAAAAAATAAAAGGAAGGAGAAGTGGGGGAAGGGAATTTTCTGTAGGAAAAGGGGTCAGAAAGATTTTCGAAAACTATCATTGGAATATTTTCAGCCTCTTTCCAATCTCTCCCCCATCTATAAAATGAAGCTTCCACATATGAAGAGAGTGATTGATGTTGGCTGGTCTGGTGGTGCTGACTGATAGGTGTAAGAGAGGAACTTGGACTTAACCTACCAGAAGGAAGAGAGAAGCAGATTTTGCAGGCCAAAGGACCAACTGGAATGGGGTAGGGCAGGAAGGAGAGAGAGTTCTGAAGGAAGAGGAGAGGAAGTTAGAGGATCTGGACAGTTGGGATCTGACTTCTTTCTGGGAAGCTCAACAGAAAGCAGGACCAGAGTGGACCTCTGGACTAACACCCTCCTTCTGTGACTCCTGACCCAGTTCCAGAGAAAACAAGCTGAATGAACAGGAGTTCAACAGGAAGCTGTTCACTATAAGAAGAGTTCCTCTGAATTCCCCGAAGTCCTTGAGCTTGTTATAATAGCCAAGGCAGCTAGAAAGTCAGGACATCTTCACAAGTGACCCCTGGGGGGTGGGGGGTGGGGTCAGGTAAACAAAGCCTGATTTTGCCAGACTTTGGGGAGAAGGGGTTCAGTTATTTCTAGGGACTTCCCATTCCCTCTTTCCCAATACCTCATTCCCCAATTCAATTGCCCTGCCCTTCATTTGTTCCCTTCAATAAACAGCTATTCATAAGAGCAAGTGACTGGCTTCATAGTATCTAAGAGAGGAAGGAGACTTTGAAGATTGGGGGGAGGGAAGTGACATTTCTCTCCTCAGAGAGGGAGAAGCTGTTTGTATCATCTTTGTTTCAACCAAGTCTGTGAGGGAACACAAGTTAGTGATCTTGAAGGCAGCCAGAGTGGGGTTTGCCAGGGAGAAAAGAGAGGGAAAATCAATCCATTCCCTTTCTCTTTCTGCTTGACTCCATTCCACCTCCACCTCACTCTGGTCCTGACCCAGCAGGGGGAGACTCCATTCTCTCTCCATGTATTAATTACATAGGAAATCTCCATTTTCTTGGTGTTGACTGTCAGCCCAAAATCAGCACAAGTAGAAGAGATTCAATCCATTCTCTGTTCATCTCAGCTTCAGAGATTGAGGACACAATCATCTGCAAACAAAAAGTGGTACAGCAATGCTCTCTTGGAACCTGGGAAGCTTAAGAGCATCATTCATCATCTAGAATCTGTTTGAGTATACCATCATGAAACTTATATACACTGAAATGTACACATGAAACTGATGATGAAACTAATGAACTTCTCTGGTCAACCAAGTTTGTCCATTATCTTCTAGAAGTCCTCCAATTGATAGTATCAAAGGCCTTGGATAAATCAACAAAAGTTGTACCCAGACTTCTGTTCTGCTACTGGCATTTCTCCTAGAGTAGTCAGCCAGCAAACATCATGTCAATCCTTCCTCAGCTCTTTCTGAAGTCAAACTGGCTCTTGGGTTGATGACTATCTTCTAGATGAAGGATCAGCCAATTACAGAAGACTCTGGCAAGAATGACTAAGAGAGACCCCCGTCATGCCCTGATTGTCACCTGTTGCCTTTTCCATTATAGAGATGGACAATGGTAGCATCTTTGTTCTCTTAGAGGGTGCCTCCTCTTGCCATACAGCCTGGAAGAAGCAATCAGCTTCCATATGAGCAATAATCCCCTGTTTTCTAGATCTCTCCTGGGATGGGAACAGCACCAGGTGCTTTGCCACACTAGAGAAGTCTAATAGCACTCAATACCTCTTCTTCAGTTGGAAGTTCAGCTCAAGAACTCATACCAAGGCAAGTGCTCCCACAGACATCAGAAGACGCAATAGAAGCCACTGTCAAGATCTCTCTAAAGAACATTAATATCCATTGTAAGACATAGGGGGCAATAGCTTCCACACCATGCTTAGCATGGTGTGCCCCCAACAAAGAAGGCTCTGTGTTCCACAGTAGCATACTTTTAATTAATTGGTCTCATTTGATTAATTGTTTTTATGTATAAAAATCTGTCTCCCCTTGTATTTGGAGTCCAGTGCCAAAGCTAAGTGACTGGTCCCAATTTATTATGCCCTTGGCCTGTATTGTTTAATAAGTCAATATGTTCAGAAACTAAAAGAAAAAAAAAAGAATCACAATAGCACAAAGGAAATATGAAATACACAAATCTAGGAATGTCTCCATCCCTAATGTTCAAATGGATTATTTGTGCCTGATCTGCAGTAGAGTCTTCTGAGCTCATATTGGACTGATCAGCTATAATCAAACACACTAGATACACTGTACCAATAGCATGATGTCATTGGTCTTCTTCAAGGAAGAAGGATAAATAACAACAAAATCGATCTTAAACCCATGTTCTACGTCAAGAGCATTTTGCCAAAACTCACCAGTAAAGTTTGAAGATATCAGGAAGATTTTGTTTAATGAAAAGTGTGGCTCTGAATTAAAAATTGGCTGACCCAAAACAAGAGAATGCTGGGAAATTCTGCCTATTCTACTCTAAATGAATATGTAGTCTGATTCCTTGATAAGTCATGATAGAAACTAAAATATTTTCCATCATCCCTTTTCAGACATTTGTTTTTAATTTTATATTCCTCCTTACCACTATTAATTTTTTTCCTTTTTATAGCAGGAAGGGAATAAATCTTGATATAGCACCTACTATGTACCAAGCATTGAGCTAAATACTTTTCACAAACATTATCTTATCCTCATAATAATTTGATGATATAAGTGATATCTCCATGTTACAGTTAAGGAAACTGAAGCAAAGAGAGAACTTCACAATGTATAGGGAGAGAGAAAGGAAAGAAAAGCAGGAGAAAGGGAGGAGGAAGAAGAGAGATGGGGATAACAATTAGCAGATTAGTAAAACAATTTAGGCTAGAGGCGATAAGGACATGAGCTAAGATGGTGGCAGTAAGAATGAAAGAAAGGTGTAATTGAGAGAAAGGAAGAATTGTTAGGCGCTGGGGACTAATTGGATATAGAAGGAAAGAGAGAAATCAAATATGACTGAGTTTTTGAGCCTTGCAGGGAGAGAGGTAGGATTATCAGACCTGGAATTATTTTAGCAGATTTTTAAAAAGTTGGAAGTGGGGTGTAAGGAGCACGAAATCAGGTGACACAAAGGAAAGTTCACTAGTTTAGGGAGAGGTCAGTGTGATAGTGACACATACTAAGGATGCATTCAAGCCCCTGTCCCCACAGGGATCAAGGATTGAGCCTCAGAGAGGTGGGTCATAGCAAGAGAACTCTGGGGTGAAAAAATTAGCTAAGACAGTTGAATTAAAGAGAGGGGGGAAGGGTAGACGGAGGGAGAGAGAGAGAGAGAGAGAGAGAGAGAGAGAGAGAGAGAGAGAGAGAGAGAGGAGAGAGAGAGAGAGAGAGAGAGAGAGAGAGAGAGAGAGAGAGAGAGAGAGAATGAGAATGAGAATCTTGGGGTGAGAAGCCCTGAGAGGCAATGGCACACAGTGTCACCAGACAGAGAAAGACATGATATGTGGCACAAAGCATGATAAAGAGGAAGTGTATGTTCCAGGAAGCAGAAGCCCTGCAATTTCTAAGGATTAGGGAAGATGGGGGATCCGTAAATAAACCAATACACATTTATTTAGCATCTACTATGCACCAAGTACTATGATAGGTGCTAGGGATATAAATACAATGAATGAAACAATCTGTATTCTCAAGGAATTTATATTCCAATGGGGGAAATAAAAAGGACATATATAAGTATAAAATAATACATAGATTTACAAATAAAATGAATGAATATATAGTAATGAACTACATGATATATTGGGAAGGAAGCATAAGAACTTTAGGGAAGACATCATGCTTAAGGTGATGCTTGAGACATTCCTTGAAAGAAGAGAGGGATTCTATGAGATGAATCCCAGGAATAGGCAATAGCCCATGCAAAGAAAGGCATGGGGACAAGAGAAGAAGCTATTCTTGAGATACAGAAAGAAGACCAATTTGACCAGATCACAGAGTACAAATATTTTATACAAAGAGGCTTGAAATGGAAGTTTGAGGCAAGTTTTAAAGGTGTTTTGTTTTCAATTCTTACCTTCTGTCTTAGAATCAATACTACGCATTGCTTCCAGGGCAGAACAACAATAATGGTTAGGCAATGGGGGTGATGTAACTTCCTAGGGTCACACAGCTAGGAAGTATCTGAGGCCAAATTTGATCCCAGGACCTCACATCTCTAAACTTAGCTCTCTGTTCACTGAGCCACTTAGCTGCCCATATAAAGAGTTTTAAAAGCAAACAAGCTTATTATTTATAACTGAAAAACTTTGGTAGCATCTATGATTCCTATTCCCATTCTCTGTCTGTCTGTCTGTCTCTCTCTCTCTCTGTCTCTCATTTTATATACATGTATACATTATATGTATCTTATCTCTCCTTTCTCTGTCTTCTGACTCCTCCTTCATTCTATTCTCTTTCTTTCTTTCTCATACAAATATTTATATATAAATACATACTTATATACAATATGGGTCTTCTCTTTTCTTTTTCCTGCCTGTCCTCCTATCTTTTGCCTCTATCACTGCCATTCCATTCCATTCAGAGCTCTTTCTGTCTCTATCTACCTCTGTCTAACTGTCTGTCTGTCTCTTCCTCCCTACTTCTCCCTCCCCAAAGATTCTCTTCTGATGGTCAAAACTGAGACAGATTCACATGGCCCTCTATGTCTTAAACTATGCATTGATGATGAGAAAACAAGTTAAAGAAAGCTATGTAGTCCCCTTAATCCCCCACTTATCCCTGTTTTAAGTACAGCTCTGAGCGTGATGAACAGAAATAGGAGAGTCCAGATGGGAAGATGATTTTGGTGGGAATGAGTTCAACTTCAGACATTATGAGTTTGAGGTAATGGCAGGATATCTCCATTGAGTGACCAAGCCAGACACTAGCATATCACATCTGCCACAGTCAGTCAGGGCAGTGGATCTACTTCTGAAGGTTTTTGAGAAAAGTCTAAATTATCTATTAGAGACCCCGTGGTTGGCTCTGAGTACTTATGGCCTTACTCGGGTTGCATAGACACAGCCATCTTTCACAGCTGAGAATATATTTGCTAATTTATTTATACATGATTCTGTTGCTGAATGGCATTTCCTGGGTAGCTGGCATTCCTCTAGCTTAATGCTCTGCTTGCTGTCTGCTGTCAAAGGGCACGCTCCAGAGAACAGCACAGAGGATGCCGTGTAGGATCAGAGAGCACCTTGTCATTGCCACAATTAGTATGGATATTGCCCAAGTCAAATTGAAGGTTGGACAGGTGCTGGGCACTGAAGGGAGGTATGTAGATGCCTGGTACACTGGAGACATTATACAAGGGATAATTCTTTCTCTCACAAGAATTATTTAGGTCTAAGATGATTAGGCATTCACCCAGATGCTAGATTGTACCAAAGTGCCAACGGAAGGTTGTGATAAATGCAGCTCTATTTCTCCAAGTAATCTTATCTCTGCATTTCTAATTTTCATATTTAATTATAATTACTGGAAAAAGGAAAACTCATTGCACACCTTTAAGATATTTAGCTCATGAGCAAGTCAATGAACTGTAGAATTCTGGGGAGGAAGCGATGATGGATCCATAGATTTAGACCTGGAAAGAACCCTAGAGTTTATCTAATCTAGTGTCTCATTTTACAAATAAGAAAATGGTGTCTTAGAGAAGTGAAGTGACATCCAAGTAAATACAACTAGTAATTAGGACTTTGAAACAAGTTTTCTTAATCTCAAGCCCATGGTGTTTCACAGGCTAACCCAAGGTTTGCCTTCAGCTAAGCTTCCTTGGTAGGAAAGGATATTGGCCTCCATCTCCATTCCTGAATGTCCCGGGTAATGATAGCAATAGTCTACTTTGGCATAGACATAGTCTGAGTATATTATGAAAAAGAGGGATAAAGAGAAACAAAAAAGAGAAGGAATTTTTTTTCAATTCAATTTAGTTCAATAAACTTGTATTATTTATAAGGTGCGAGGTGTCATACTGGACATTATACACATAAGGCAAGCAAAACAATATTCTTAAGAAGCTTATATCCAACTGTCACAAAACATTTCAATGTAAATATAAGTAATTTCAGAAAACACTAACAACTAAGAGGGTTAAGAAATACTTCCTATGGGAAATGACACATGAGCTAAGCCTTAAAAGAAGCCAAGAATTCCAAAACTTGGAGAAAAAGAGAAAGCACATTCCAGACAAGTTCTGGGTGGCAGAGTGGATAAAGTGCTAAGCCTACAGTTAGGAATTTTCCTGAGTTCAAATCTTGACACTGGGTTAGTCATAATTCTTTCTGCATCCGTTTCTTCATCTGTAAGATTAGCTGGAAAAGAAAATGGCAAACTATTCCAGTATCTTTGCCAAGAAAACCCCAAATTGAGTCATGAAGAGTCAAACAAAACTGAAAAACAACTAAACAGCAACATTCCAGTCATGGGGGTCAATTTAGATGAAGGCTTTAAGGCAGTAGATGGAATGATCAGTGTACAAGAAACAACAAATAGGTCATTTTGGCTGAAATTGAATAAGAATGACATAAAATAAGTCAGAATAGATAAGTTGTGGCCAGATGATAATAAGTTTTTAATGTCAATTTGTGGTGGGAGAGTATTTTATCCTAGAGGCAATGGGGAACTGCTGAAGCTTTTTTGAAAAGAAAAATAATATTATCTGATCTGTACTTTAAGAAGATTATTTTGATAACTGTGGATTTTAGATTAGAAAGGGGAAAAAACTAGAAATAAAAGGATATAGAAGAATAGGTGGTTATTTGCAGTAGTTCATGTGAAAATTGATAAGGGATTGAGTTAGGATTGTGTTAACGTAAATGAGGAGAAAATGAGTGCTGTCATATAGGCATATTTCCTCTCTCCAAACACTGATCCATTGCCATGCTAATATTACTTGCATGTTCTAACTCCACTGGTTCATTTATAACTGCTGGTTCTTCCTGGTAACAGGAAATTAAGGGATTGTCCCATGGACAACAATCAGATCCTGTCACCTACAACTATGGTAGCCTAGAATTCAATCATTGCAAAAGCGATCTCTTTTATTTATTTTTTGATGAGTTCTCTATATCGCAAAGAACTTGATTTTCAAACTAGCCAACTAATGGACCTGCAATTTTGACTACTTGCTTTAGGAGAAAAACCAAATCATCCTCCTATCCTAAATGCCTTCCTTCCAAATAGAAAAGGGAGAGTGAAAAAGTTTCTACTCTACACAACATACTCCACTAAGCCCTTTTCAAATTATTATTTCATTTGATCCTCATAATAACCTTGGGAGGTAGGTAGAGTTATCCCCATTCGAATTTTATAGTTGAGAAAATTGTGACATCTAGAGTGGATCTTTCCCAGGGTAACAGCTAGGGACTGTCTAGGATAAAATTTGAACTCCCAGTGCTCTAGACATTTTGCCATCTAACTGCTTACTCTCTATCATGCCACATCCCTCACTGCTATACCCTAATTTATATTTAGCCCTAAACACATGTGCACACATTCAACCGAAGGATGTATATAGGTAGATTTATCAGATTGTGTCGGTGAGTGTATATGACTTTAACTGCCATTCTAAGTGATATCTGTTTGGAGGTGACATTTTAGTCAATTAATCTATGAGTTTTAAATGCCTGTTGTACATGTGATATCTATTTCACCGAAGAAAATTTTCAAATGATGAGGTTGAGCCTTCATTGTCCTAGGTAACTAACCTCTTCATGACATACTTGTCATTTTCTTCTACAGTATGGCACCCAAACTAACTGAAGTATCCCTAATGTGGTTTAATTAGCCCAGAAAACAATGGGATTGTTACTACTCCCAATCTAAGCATTAAATTTATATTAATGCAGAAAAAGGGTTTCTTTTCTTTTTTAAGCGCTTTTGGCAAGTTGTTCATCACTTTGATGGCTTATCTTGAATTCATGAAGAAAAAAATAGTGCCAAGGAAAAGTGTAACATGCATCAGACTAAGAATCAAGAGACCTGGGTTCTATTTTTATTGGACTTTAGGCTATTTATCCACACCCAAAATAACTAAAGTATGCTTGTGTTTTTTTTTTAGTCTGGGTCGTGGTTTTATATTCTTATTCTTATATACACTTATTCTATCTCACTTTCAAGCCATCATATACTTCCTGTTGTTACCACTGTGCATGTCTCTAAGTAGGTGATTAATTTTGCTCAACTTCATCTGTAAAATGAGCGAATTGGATTAGATGATCTCAAAGATCTCCTATAGCTCTAAGTTTCTATGAATTTCTAAGATCCAACTAAGAACTCTAATGTCTTTTTTCAAATGAATTACTGTCAATTCAATTCAGTCCCCAAAGTAATCTCTATGTACCCCACATTGGACTAGGAACTGGGGATACAAAGACATTCACTGAACTCCCAAAGGTTAGAGTCTATTGAAAGGATACACTATGCCCACAGATGAATAAATTTTTATCTTTATACAACATAACTTTGATCAGGACACTAACCACTGAGAAAATTAGCAAAGATCTCTGTAAGGTAGTATTTAAACTGAACTTTGGAGAGAACTAAGGGTTTCAGAAGGTGGAGGTTAGGAAAGAGAACATGCCAGGCTTTGAGGATAGTCTATGAAGGGTGCAAAGGTAAGAGAAGTCCTGTCATGGAAGGGTAATGGCAATTGAGCCAATATGTCTGGAATATAGAGCATGTGAGGGGAAAGAATTAATAAATTGCCTCAAAAGGCAGAGACAGACAGACAGTGAAGCACTTTTAAGTGCCAGGCAGCAGATTTTGTATTTTATCTTAGAGGCAATAATAGAGTCTCTGAAATTCCTGGGACCAGAGAATAATGTGATGAAGGCTTGAACTAAGAGAACAGAAAGTTGCAAGAGTTGTTGTGAAGGCTGAGTTGACCACACTTGCAACTGATTATATAGGGGGAATGAGAGAGTGAAGAGGTGAGAATGACTCCTATGATGCAAACCTAAGCAACTGGGAAAATAGCCTCATTAAAATAAAGAAGTTAAGTAGAAGGGAATATTTGTTTGTTTCTTTCAGGGAGGGTGGAGGAAAATGAGGAGTTCAGTTTGGGACATGTAAAGTTTGGGGTGCTTATGGGAGGCATTTCCTACCATGCACTTCTGCAGTTGGTTTTTCTGGAATCTAAAAACAGCCATACTGACAGCTCCAAGAGGTGCCATCTGACAGCCTGAAAGCAAGAAAGGAAATGCAAAAGCTATAAAAAGCAGACCCAGGGACTCAAAAAAGAATGTATCTGGCCATTTAGTATAGGATAAAAATAGTCACAGGGATCTCAAAGGCCTCTGAGGACTTCCCTCATTTCTGGATTTGAAGTCAGAGGAACAGGGTTCACATATTGGCTGTTATTTATTACTTGTTGAGCCAGCTGTGGCTCAGTAGTCGAAAGCATAGGGCTTGGAATCCAGGAGACCTGAGCTCAAATCCATCCTCAGACACTTCCTAGTTGTTTGACTCTAGGCCAGTCAATTAATTGCCTGACAAAAGGATCCACTGGAGAAAGAAATGGCAATATCTTTGTCAAGAAAACTGCATTGAGTAGCTATGGTCCATGAGATCACAAAAAGTAAGACACGACTTAACAAATTAATTACCTGCATTGCTTTTGTAAAAGTCACTTCTCTGGGTCTGTTTCTTCACATATAAAATGATGGGACTAGATAAATGATCAATAAGAAGACCAACTTCTCAGGATCATGGATGACATTAACAAGTTTGATTTTATTATTCAAAGAAACTCGCTATATTTCTATCTTTTGTGTCATCTACAGATTTAGCTGATGAAATGTTTATATGTGCATCCTAGTCACTCATAAAAGTATGAAAAAATAAAGGACCCCATTATACATCACTAGAGGCATCCCTCTAGAGCAGGCGTTTGCAATGTGTGACCCAAGGATCATATTGCCTGATGCCTTACATTTGTATGTCCTGGAAGCTAAGAATGATATTTACGTTTTTTAATACAACCATACTTTGCTAATGCCTGCTCTGGAATGACATTTATATATTAATCAACTCACTTGGGTGTGCTTATTCAACCAGCTATGAATCTCCCTGCTAGTATCTTCCCCTCTGGGACTGCCTTCCATTGACTCTGTATATTTCTTAGACGTATCTAATAAGTTATTCATTGTCTACTCTGTTAGAATTTGAGCTCCTTGAGAGCAAGAGCACTGCCCTACTTCTCTGTTAAGTATCCTCAGGGTTTTGTACATATTAAGCTCATAATAAATGATTTTTCATTTATTCAGTGAGTCAACAAATAATTTACTCCTTAGCCTTAGCTGATTGGATTTCTTTAATTTATTTATTTGATTTTTGTTTGTTTTGTGAGGCACTGCAGCCAAAAGATTTTATGACCTAGAAGCCCAAACACCTTCTGATACCAATGTGTCAGTGGTGACCTGGGCTAGACCTTAGGCCCATGCATTATGCCTTTCTAGCTTGGTAGAAGTGATCAATGCTTGTTAAATCTCCCTGGCTTTGTCATTGAGACACAGGTTGTTATGATACAATGGGATAGCCTAACAGTACCTTAATGGAGAAGACATTAAAATATATTAGTAAAAAAAGTGTATACATATTTAGCTCTTTTCATTTATCCTTCCTAATTAGGATAACAGACTCAGTGAAGCCTCTAATCAAAATGCATATACAATCTCAATTGCTTTGACCAGATAGTACACACAGTAAATGTGACCAGGACTGAAAGTCAAGAATCAGGATTCTGATATTAAAAAAATATGTCAACATGCGACATTTAATATGAAAGACATAATTCCAACCAACCACTTCCCAATAATCTCTTCTGTTACTTTGCTATCTGTTCCTTTATAGACTTAATGAAATCTATTCCATTAAGGAGTGGTCAATCACTGTTGATGAAGTGAAATTTTGTAACCGATTTCAACAGGAGAAACAGCAATCTCCTTCCAAATTTTTATGGAAATTTTCAAAATAACTGTGGCAAAAACCAATTGATATTTATGAAGACACTAACTTCTGAAGAAATAAATATTAGCATCTAATCTAACTATTTAATAGGTTTTTTAACTTTACAAGAATACTTATTTCTTTAATTCTATACAAAAGTCTTATTCTGATTATTCATTGTGGTATAGAATTGATTCAGATTCTCAAAAGCTGTGCCCATAGAACATCTACTCTGACATATTATGCCAGACTAAAAATGCAACTAGTATGGCTACAGTGATAGATAGTAGCTATCGAAGGACCAGTCCATCACAAGTAGGGTGGTCACTAGATAATAAATTATTGCCTCTTGGAAACACATGGAACAGATAAAAACCTCAAATGACCTTCAGTTCTATGTAACCTGTTTCTTCTGAAGTAATAGTGCTCAAGTGGTGGGAAATGGAACATAGTGTGCTAAGATGTCCAGCATTTATAATTGTCTATAAAACCAAATTGAACGGTTGGTTTTCAAATATAAGATCCTTATCCAATGTCCAATAAGTAAATATATTATTGGAGGGATCAAATTACATTAATATTTGAGATTCTTCCCATAAAGGAAACTAAAACCTATAAGAAATTTGCAACTAAATATAAGTATAGTTCATGAGTACTTCTTGGAGAGACAAATAAAAGTTTTGGTCAATTAGGTTTTTATTTACTAAAAGGCAATGATAAGCATAATTTTATGGAGAAATTGGTCAACTTGCCTTGTGATGCCAAATAAGAAAAAAGTCCACTGTGAGAATTTCAATTTATTCACCAACCTCTGTTGCTTAGTATGAAAAAAAAATAGAGGAAATCCTAAGAATTTGAAAAGATTCTCCATGTCAAATCAACATTGATACGCAATACTTTGTGAAAGTTGAAATGCAGGACACTAATATACTTCCGGTGGAGTTGTGAATTGGTCCAACAATTCTGGAGGGCAATTTGGAATTATGCCCAATGGGCTTTAAAAGACTGCCTGCCCTTTGATCCAGCCATAGCACTACTGGGTTTGTAGCCCAAAGAGATAATAGGGAAAACACTTGTACAAAAAATATTCATAGCTGCACTCTTTGTGGTGGCAAAAAAATTGGAAAATGAGGGGATGCCCTTCAGTTGGGGAATGGCTGAAAAAATTGTGATATCTATTGGTGATGGAATACTATTGTGCCTAAAGGAATAATGAACTGGAGGAATTCCATGTGAACTGGAACAACCTCCAGGAATTGATGCAGCGCAAAAGGAGCAGAATCAGGAAAACACTGTACACAGATACTGACACATTGTGGCACAATCAAATGTAATAGACTTCTCTACTAGCAGCAATGCAATGAACCCGGACAATCCAGAGGAACTTATGAGAAAGAACATTATCCACATTGAGAGAAAGAACTGTGGGAGCAGAAATGCAGAAGAAAAGCATATGATTGATCATGTGGTTCAATAGGGATATGATTAGAGTTTTGATGTTAAAAGATCACTCTATTGAAAAAATTAATAACATGGAAATAGGTTTTGAACAATAATACTTGTATAAGCTAGTAGAATTGTTTGTCAGCTCCAGGAATTGGGGAGGGGGGAGGGAAGAGGGGTGGGAAAAATCATGAATCATGTAACCATTAAAATATTCTAAATAAAAAACAATTTTAAAGAAAGTTGAAATGAAGAAGGATAGGGATGAGGTAAGAGCCATATGATTTAAAAGTAAAAATTACCAAGGACTTGTAGATTATTCAGAAGCCACATATCTATATAGTATAAAGAATTCCTTCAAAAAGATATATATAGATAGATATATAAATAGACAGATAGATAGATATACATATATAGAAATAACTTCATGCAAAAAAATTGGTTATTAATGTGGCATATGCCTTTAAGTTAGCTGACTCTGAAGAGAGATCATGTTGTTCAAACAAAAATAAAAATCAGCATCAAATTAAATTGAAGAATAAAAATCCAAAGAAGACACTTCATGGAGCTACAATAGCTGCAGTCATACTTATTCCAAGAAGTCACTGACACATAAATAAGAAACAAATAAAGGAAAAATATTGATTCAGGTTATCATCATTTTCTTTTGAAATTTACTTTTGTAAAATAACTGCCACAACAAAGATACTAAAAGAACACAAAAAATTCCATACCCAGAAGACACTTATTCATGTTAACAGTAGAAGCATATAACAATCAAGAGCAATAACAGCTTAGGATATAAATTCACTTGTGTAATGTGATGGACTGAATGAATTAATGAATAAAAGAAAATAAAACATTTATTAAGCACTCACCATATGCAAAACACTGGGGATACAAATAGCAAGGTAAGACAATGTTTGTTCTCAGTATGCACATTGCTAAATCACAAAACAGTGACAAGAAAAGGATGTGAGTTGGAATAAAATGTGCAATATTATTAAATTATGCCATTTGAGAATGTAACTGGGAAAATGACAAAAGACGCACAATGAACGAATAAGATTTCTCAGCACTTTTAAATGATTTTTTTATTGATGAAAGTATAATGATCACATCTAGAGTCAAACACTTCACTACCCAATGTGCTTTATGTGAGAACAAAGAAATGTCTCTCATGAAGGTGCAATTGGGAAGAGCAGATGAGATGAGATGAACACACACATAGGAAAACTTTGTTACAGGTGACACCATTTTGAAAGCCAGTGAAGGAGCAATTCTCATGATAGCTTTGATGGAACAATGCCCACAAAATGGGGGCATAGGGGTGACTACAGTGGGGGGTGTCTGAAGGGAAGGAATCATAGATTCTCTTAAAGGAGGGCTGAAAAGATAGCAGTAAGAGCCCACCAAGTAGTCTACCTTCTCATCTTTATAAAATCTTCATACCAATGTTTTACATATGAATTGATGGTCTCTTGAATGAAAATATAAGAAGGAAACTGGCAGATCTCCACAAATAATTTTCTGTGTCAGAACACATCCTCAAAATCACAATTGCCTGAGGGGTATAGGAAATATCCTGCAGTGTTTTTGTCTGTGGATTGTGAAGAAAATATTTGACTGAAAATGAATATAGGTAGGATTTTTTTTTACCAATAAGGTATATATGAGATCTTTAGGGAATACTAGTGCCTCTGGTGTGAGTTTTTTTTTTTTCCTTTGAGATTCACCTGCTACACAGCTCTCACCTGTGGTTCCAAGAAGCTGTAGCATGCGCAGTGGCCACAGTCTGGGACACCATCTTGGCAGATGGGTTAAACCAGGGTTAGGGTAATAGAGAGGCCTCAAACCTACCAATGAATTGTATGGGGTTGGGGTGTAGCTATCTCAAGCATGTGAAGATTTCCTCTGACAGAAGGCATAGATGAGAAGCTATCTATTTTATTTAAAACCCTTACCAATATCTTTTTTTTTTAACCTTCTGTCTTAGAATCAATATCGTGTATTGGTTCCAAGGTAGAAGAGTGGTAAGAACTGGACAATGGGGGCTAAGTGACTTGCCCAGGGTCACACAGCTGGGAAGTGTCTGAGGCCAGATTTGAACCCATGGTTCTAATATCAATGAAGGCAGTGGAAGCAGGTGGCTGTGGAGCACTTAGAGCTAGGTTAGATACTGAAGAAACCAAGTTCATCTGTGGCATCTTGAACCATCACCAGTAGTCTTGACATTGTTCTTTCACTAGACTTCAATGTCTCTTCCAGAGACATTGAAGTCCAATAACTCTGTGCAATTCTACTTCATTTAATCCAATTTGTGCTCAAGTTAAAAAACATCACCCAGTGATGTCATTTGGGGCCTCTTCAAGTATGAAGGCCAATAGCCAATCATGCATATGCATATATCTATACATATTTATACTCATATGCTTATATATACAATAACTACATGCATGGAGATGAGTGGCTATGGTAAGAGGATATACATAAATGCATGACCGTATACATATACAAACATAGATGTCTGTACATACACATATGTGTATATGTTTGTATACATACATATATATTTATGTATATACATTAATGATAGGATTGTAGATTTAGAGCTGAAAAGAAACTAAAATTGGAGGATGGGATCATAGAGACCAACTCTCCAGACATTTCCTGAAGTATTTTTTTACCCAAAACCTGGGCAACGGATGAATTCTTGACTTAATGGAAATTTCTTTCTTCAAAATGTTAACAAGGCAACAAGAGGAAATACTATTCTGGATCTGATTCTGAACTAAATTGGAAGAACTAATTGCCAGAATAGAAATGACCACAACTATAGAGAAATAACCATACTATTTTAGAACTCATGTTGGAGAAGAAGGTAAAGAAAACTAGCCTAGATTCAAACTAATCCTATATCTTAGAAGAGGAAGTTTCAAAGGTTTTTCAGAAAAAGGATAGGTAGTATCCTCAGTTGCGTGTTATGAAATATTTATCAATAACTTGTAAATGTCATGTTTGTCAAATTTCCCAAAGACATAAACCTGGAAAGAATAACTAATATGCTGGAATAATGGACCAAATCTAAGGTGAAATTTAATGGGAATAAATGTAAAATTCTACATGTGGATTTAAAAAATCAACTGCATCATTATGAGAATGGGAAGGTGTATTATTAATAGAATGGAG